>NC_056523.1:190006697-190178841 GCF_019175285.1 Sceloporus undulatus
CTCAGTTCCCCATCCTCATCCTCATTGCAATAATAATAGCAATAATAATAATAATAATAATCATAAAACAACTTATTATTTTTGCATGGTTTGGTCACTCTTTTTCTCTAAAAATTACCCCAGGCACTCAGTCCATACTACTACTACTACTAATTCATAATAATAATATAATATATTTTTGCATGTTTTGTCACATCTTTCTCTAAAAATTACTCCAGGCATTCAGTCCACAATAATAACAAACAACAACAACACCTTGTTATTTTTACATAGTTTTGGTCACATCTTTCTCTCTAATTACCCCAGGTATTCAGTCCACAATAATATAATAATATAATAATAATATAATAATAATAATGATAACAACAACCACAATCTTGTTATTTTTTTCATGGTTTTGTCACCTCTTTCTCTCCAAAAATTTATCCAGGCTCTCAGTCCAATAACAACAACAAAACTTATTATTTTTAACAAGGTTTTGGTCTCTCTCTCTCTAAAAACTACCCCATCTGAGGAAGTAGAGTGAAGGAAGTAATGCCTCTGAGGGAAGTAGAGTGAAGGAAGTAATGCATCTGAGGAAGTTAGATGAAGGAAGTAATGCATCTGAGGAAGTAGAGTGAAGGAAGTATGCATCTGGGAAGTAGAGTGAAGGAGTAATGCATCTGAGGCAGTAGAGGAAGGAAGAGCATCTGAGGAAGTAGAGTGAAGGAAGTAATGCATCTGAGGAAGTACAGTGGAAGAGTAATGCATCTGAGGGACGTAGAGTGAATGAAGTAATGCATCTGAGGAAGTAGAGTGAGGAAGTAATGCATCTGAGGAAGTAGAGTGAAGGAATAATGCATCTGAGGACGTAGGTGAAGGAAGTAATGCATCTGAGGAAGTGAGTGAAGGGAGTAATGCATCTGGGAAGTACAGTGAAGAAGTAATGCATCTGAGGAGACTAGAGTGAAGGAATAATGCATCTGAGGAGTAGAGTGAAGGAAAGTAATGCATCTGAGGAAGTAGAGTGAAGGAAGTCATGCATCTTGAGGAGTAGAGTGAAGGAGTAATGCCATCTGAGGAAGTAGAGTGAGGAAGTAATGCATCTGAGGAAGTAGATGAAGGAAGTAATGCATCTGAGGAGTCTGAGTGAAGGAAGTATGCATCTGAGGAAGTAGAGTAAGGAAATAATGCATCTGAGGAGTGAGTGAAGTCTCCAAAAGCTCCTGCTGCCAATCTTCTTCCTTTCCAGTGAGTCTCAACTACTGTACAGGTCTCTCTACGTACTAAAATTACTCCAGGCACTCAGTCCATAACAACAACAACCCTTATTATTAGAGGAGCCCGTGTGGTGTGTGGTTGACGATGCCTCTGGGACCAATGTTCAAATCCCAGCTCATCCTCCTGAAACGTGACTTGGCGAGTCACACTCTCTCAGCCTCAAGAGGGAGGGCCATGACAAAGCCTTCATTGTCGCTGCCACAAGTCGGAAGGACTTGGGAGCACACAAACAAAACGATTAATAATCATATAAGGAAGTAATGCATCCTGGAGTCCACAGTCCCCACAATATCATCATCATTATTATCCATCATTCTGTGTGTGCTTCCAAGTTATGAATTGTTGTCGTGGCAAGTTTCTGTTATTGTTGTGGTGATGATGACCAACCTTGCCTTCCCTCTCCTTTTCTTCCCCCTTTAGATCTGAGGCAGAGGAATCCTGGCTTCTCTGGCGGGTTCCGACGTGACTTAGGACACGTGTCTGACCCTCAGCTTGGCTTGGAAGCAGGGGGATCCCCTGAGCCTTTCCCCCCCCTGAAGAGGCTACTGTTCAGGGAAAGGGGCGACCCTTTAAAGGCTTCCTTACCTGAGACAGTCCCCTCCCACTGAGCCCTGTTCTTCCCGGCGGAGTACGCAAAAAGAGAGAGGTCTGGAATGGGAAGCAGAAGGGAAAAGAAGACTTACTACTAAGAGGGGGGGGAAGTAGATCTCTTGGAGGTGGCTAGAATAAAAGGTGGTGGAGGAGGGCTATGGGGGGAGGAGGGGATGGGATGACTGGGACCCAGGGGCAGAAACCCGGTTTGGAAAAGTCTTGGGACTCCTTTCCAACAACTCCTTTTTCATTCCATTCCATTCCCAACCTTTACTAGGGAAAAAAAGAAAGTCCACTCCTGGGGGGATCCTCCCCAGGGGATTCTGGGAGTTGTAGTCCACCACCAAGTCCCACTATCTTTTTTGCACACAAAGCTCCAGGGTTTTTGGCGAGTGGAAAGAAGGGGGACCAAAAAAGCCCCTCCAAATGGTGGAGTTGCCTCACACTGCCGGCTGCTACTCCACTTCGAGAGCGCTTTAACTGCCTTGGCTCAGCGTTGCTTGTGGCTCTCACTTGAGAGAGAGTGTCCCGCCTTTCTCTCTTTCCGAGGCTTGAGCCAGGGCGGTGCAAGCGGCCTCAAAGCGGATTGTTATCCCTGCAGTGGGGACGGAGCCCTACTTACCCGCCACTCCTGCAGTCTCCAGGTGGATTCTTAACTCCCGGGCTCTTGAAGGCCAGGAGGGCTCTTCGGGATGTTCTTCTGGGCCAAAGGCAGCATGTCTTTCTCTCGCTCTCTGCCCCAAAGCCAACAGCTCCTCCGGATTTAAAGCTCTGGGGAGGGAAGAAGGAGGGAGTTTTCCTGGGCTCCCGGCGATCCCTCTCTTCTCCTCTCGCCAAGCCCGCCTCCCTGGAGCAGCGACCCAGAGAGAGAGAGCGAGAGAGAGAGAGGTTGGCAGCAGCCGCAGCAGCAGGAGGAGGAGGCCTTACCCCTTCGCCCCCTCCGGGAGACTGCCACGGCTCAGTCTTCTGGGATTTGTAGCACTGCCCTTGGTGCCGACACAAACTACAGATCCCAGCATCTCCACAACGTTGAGACATGCCAGCCAAAAGTGGGAGGGTGTCAAAACTGGATTATATGGGCCTCTTTCTTCTCTCTCTCTATTTTTCTTTCTTTCGTTTTCTTTCTCTTTTTTTTCTTCTTTCTTTCTTCCTCTCTCTCTCTCTTTTCTTTTTTCCTTCTCTTTTCCTTTCACTTGGGTTTCATCATAGCATTGTTGCCCTGTCAACGTCTGGTCCTAAACGCACTGCAGAACAATCCAGTTTCAGACCGCTTTAACTGCCTGGTTTCAATGCTAGGGAATGCTGAGAACTGTCATTTGGTGAGACATATGTTTGTTAAGATTCTCTCTCAAAGAGAGTTCTGCTGCCACAGACTCTACAGTTCCCAGGTTCCATAGCGCTGAGCGGGCCAGTTAAAACGGTCTCAAGCTGGATCGTTTCTGCAGTGTGTTTTGGACCAAGGGCCTGTTACAGACAGCCCAATAAGCTGCTTCGAGTCACAGGGGAGGTGTGGTGTTCAATGATGCATGCGTCTAAGAGTCCAGGTCCTTAGGCTGGAGCGACTCTGGACTCTTAGGACGCATGCATCATTGAAACACCACACCTCCCCTGTGACTCGAAGCAGCTTTATTTGGGCTGTCTGTAACAGGCCTAAGTTACCTCCCTCGCATATAGATGACTCCTCCTGGGGCTGATCCGCACTGCAGAAATAGTCCCGTTTGACATCACTTTAACTGCCACAGCGAATGCTTTGGAATTCTAGGAACTGTAATTCAGTGGTTCATATCATAGGGTTTTCTTGGCAGGTGTCTTCAGAGGAGGGTTTGCCATGGCCCTCCTCTGAGGAGGCCAGAGAGTGTGACTTCTGGCCCCGGCCACCCATGGGTTACATGGCTGAGCCGGGATTCGAACCCTGGCCTCCCCGGTCTTTCTCCACCCCCAAACCACTACTTCACCCCTCCATCCAAATAAAACGAGAGGAGAACTTTCTGAGCTTTGGCCAGAGTTTCCCTCGTCCCAAAAGTAACTGCTCCCCTCTCTGAAGCTTGTGCTTTTGGCGGGAAATCCAAAATAGGGTTTTGGGGTGCTCCTATCATTCTGCCCCTCAGCTTGCAGTGGTCAGGTGACCAGACGTCCTCCTTTTCCAGGACATCTCCTATACATTTGATCCCTCGGCCTGGAGGAGTCCAAAATGTCCCCATTTTGAGCATGACTGAGAAGCAGGAATTTCCATTTCCATGAGTTTGAGCTTTTCTTTCGTTGTGTCCTCCATTTTTTATTGAATGCCTATATTTCTTCGCAGCACCTTGTCCTCCCTTGCCACCTGCGACTGCCCTCAGACCCGGGTTGACCAGATGTCCTCCTTTTCCAGAACATGTCCTCCATTCCAACTTCTGTCCAGAGGAATTCCAGAATGTCCTCCACACTGAGCATGATAGAAGCATGAATTTACCTTTGTATGAGGGTTTTAAACTTTTATATGGTCCTGTCTGTCATCCTCCTTGAATGTTCTCCATTTGGAGCAGGCCCAAGAGCATGAATTTACATTTCTATGAGTGTTTTGAGCTTTTCTCTTGGTTATGTCCCCTACTACTTTTTTCTTGAATGCCTTACTTTTTTTGCAGTGCCAAGTTGTCTCCTTCTCTGTGAGGACATCTGGCAAAAAGAATTCGGAGCTGAGAGTGACCACACATCCTCCTTTTCCAGGACATGTCCTCCCTTTCAACATTCCATCCAGGAAGAATTCCACAGTGTCTCCCTTTTGAGCTGACTCACGCAGCAGGCATTACGTCTCTATGGTCCAAGACACATGCAGAAATAACCCAGTTAGACGACTGGCTTTAACGTCCCTGGCTCAGGCTAGGGAATCCTGGGGAAAATGTGGTTTGTGAGACATTTGCCTTCTCTGTCAGAGAGCTCTCTGTGCTTGACAAACTACTAATCCCAGGATTGTGCAGGGGAGGATGGTAGTGTCTCTCACAGCTCCTTTCTGTCCAGGAATTGGCAGGAAGGAAGAACCAGGAGGGGTTGGCCATCTCTCCCCTGCGTTGCCATTGCTGCATCTTGGCCCTTGCCTCACCTTGGCTCTCCCCACCAAAAAGGAGGAGGAAGAGGAAGGCAGCCCCCACACACCTGTGGGGCCTGAAAAGGGGCGAGATAGACGAAGGCCCTGCTGGCCACAGAGCCAGAGAAGGCAGGATGTCAGGTGTCGGGTGGTTAAAGCCCAGCGCCAGCCAGATGGAGGAGCGAACAGAAGGAAGGAGAAAGAAACCTTTGCAGAGGAGAGAGAGAGAGCGATATAAGAGTGCAGCAGCCGTCTCTCTGGCTGGCTTTCCCTTCTCCTCTTTTGAACAAATTGAACATGAGTCAACAGTTGTGATGCGGCAGCTAAAAAGACCAATTGCAATTCTAGGCTGCATCAATAGAGATATAGTGTCTAGATCAACGGAATTAATAGTGCCACCCTAGAAAGATAGATAGATAGGTAGGTAGGTAGATAGATAGTCCAGTTTGGGCAGCACAATTCAAAATTCAAAAAGGATGTTGACAAGCTGGAGTGCGTCCAAGGAGGGCCACCAAAATAGTGAAGGGTCTGGAGAAACCACTGCTTTATGAGGAGAGACTTAGGGAGCTGGGTTGTTCAGCCTGGAAATAGAAGATTAAGAGGTGATTGATAGCCCTTGTTCATGATGAAGGAGTGTCATGTTGAAGATGTGAGCAAGCTTCTTTTCTGCTGCTCCAGAGAATTCCAAAGAGCAAAGCTTGGTTTGCCATTTTTATCTAGGGGCCACATTTATACTATGCCACTGTTTTTAATGGGACTTGAGCATCATGGATTGGTATCCATGAGGAGTCCTGGACCCAAACCCCAGCAGATATCAATGGTCTGCTGTAAGGAAAGGGAGCAGAATGATATATCTCCTTACAACCAGAACTTGGGGAAATTACTTGGAGAACTACACTCCCAGAATACACATCCTCACTGCCAGTATAGCTGTTGGCTAAGCTGCTAATGAGGGGATTCTGGGAGCTTAAGTCCAAAAAGCACTATTGGAAAATTCCAGACGTTTTCCTGTTTTTAACTCTCATGTTTCCTCACCTATTGGCTCTGCTGACTAAGTCCAACATGGGATGCCCCCAGACCAACAGTACCTGGAGGGCCCCTATGTTTCCCTCTGCATGATCTGAAGTGACTTCTTTCTGTAGAGCCATTATATCTATAGGACGATTAAAGTCAGAATCTAAAACCACCCAATTGTGCAGGAACCTCTGTGCAATCAGGGACAACTTAAGGTATTTTTCTGCCTGTGGTGAGAGTCATTATGCCCTCCTGTTGCACATAGGGATAGGGGGTCTTGGGACTGTCTCATCCACAGGGACACCATGAGTCGAGATTGACTCAGAGTGGTTACCAACAACACCAAATTGCACATACAGACCCGAGGTGGGCCAGACAGACAGCGCAAGTTTTTCATATAGCTGGGTGAGGGTGACAGAATGGCATCTTCCATATCCCCTGAGTCCGCACATCAAGTTTGGACACACAAGGCAGGCTTAATGCACAGTTCTATCATCTAACACAAACAACAGGGCTGCGCTACCACTGCCATCCCTCATATCCTCTGCTGCCTGAGGCTGCTGCCTGATTACTTATCATGGGAGCTGGCCCTGAGAGGAAACCTCTCCCCTCCAAAAATATGAAGGATCTCTTTTCTTTTAACCCACTGGCATTTAGGTTGCTTGACCTTCAGGCTGTATTTATAAACCTCATGGTACGATGAACAAAGTTTACTGCAATGAGCCATGCTGCTGGTATATGGTGGCTGGGCCTTCAGGGCTTCCCTCTGTCGAGGGATTGTGATGTCTTCTTCCCTTGGGAGTATTGTAAGGAAGAATTACCTGCTCAAGAAAAATATAGGGCCCATACAGGACCGGCCAAAATAAAGCTGCTTTGGGTCACTTTGGAAGGTTGCTGTTTAAATGTACGTGCTCTTGAGAGGCCAGAAGCTGCGCCCAGCTGTGTTCCAGTTCTTAGGACTGGAGCATTGGCTTGTGCGTGTTTCTGGTCTCTCAGGACGCATACATCATTTAAACAGCCTACCTCCAAAGTGACCTGAAGCCGCTTTATTTTGGCCTGTCTGTTTGGGTCCATAGTCCACAATATAGTCCAGTCTCCAGATGTTGCTCAGCTGCAACTTTAATCATCCATTCCCATTGCCTACATCTGATGGGAACTGCAGTCCAACAATTAGAGGGCCACAAGTTCCCACCCTGGATGCGGACAATATTGAACTAAGATGGACCATGGTCTCATTCAATACAAGGCGCCTGCTATGTTCTTTCAATGATCTTCTGCCCAGGGTGACTCAGAACAAACTGTCCTCTAGAAAACTCAGTTCATAGGCAGGAAAACACCACCCTTTTGCTATCACTTAAAAAAACAACCAACCGAGTCAAGGACAATATCCTCTGCATTTGAATATATTGTGCATTTTATTTAATTAAGGTGATTTCTTGTCCTGCGTACATTAGTTTCTGAGTGACCATTCCTGTCCCCTCCCTTTTCTATCTTGTGATTTTTCCGTTTCAAACAGATTGCATTACTAACCTTCCTTCCTATTACTTCCCTATAAGGTGCCTTCCCTCTGCCTAACAATCAGGGCATGTGGGGAAATGCACAGGATGATGGGGATTTCCATGTTATAATGGTTCCAACACACACACACACACAAGACAGTGGGAAAAATCTCTTTTCCTTCCCCTTGTTGAAGGGTCAACCTCACCCACCTCATGCCCAATTTCCCAGACTAGTCCAAAAAGCTCTTTTCATCCTACAGCCTTATTGTTAGGCATTGCTGCCCATGATGAGCTATCCTGTCTCCCTTCCTATCCTGCGCGGCATGCCACCCACGCAGGCATGTGTTCCCACGGCTTCAGGTCTCCCGCCTCATGGAAGTGGGCTGCTGGGGGCTCCCTAAATATGTGTGTGTGTGTAGCAGGGGGGATTGCAGGGGCATGGCTGATAGAGAGGGGAATGAGCCTTAATAGGGGAGGGGTGTGTGATTTTCCCACTACCGCAGGTGCTTGATAGAAGGCGTTCCAATGGCGGACAGGCGCCTAGCAACACTCTCTGGAGCGCAACACAGAATGGCGGCACATGGGACCTTGGGGGGGGGTGGGGACAGCCAGGACCCACACATTTTGTGGGCCCCAAGGTTATGTCCTTGGGCCAGGAAATCTCTCTTGATCCACAGAAGTAGTCAATCCCCAAAAGGAAAAAAATAGATTACACCTTTATATAGGAACATAACAGGATATTCTGCAGGTGGCTTTGCATGACCAACAGTTGATGGCCACATATTAGCAAGCCAGGAGTCTGTATCTTCTTTGCCGTCAGTGTAGATACTGTGCTGTATCTACTTTGCCATTAGTTAACGATTATGGGGAAACGTAGGGGTATCAGGTGATAAGGGACCGGGCTTCTATTCCTTTAATGGTTGCTGCAGAGACGCAAATCTCAGTAGGTGTGTGTCTGCATTCTGCTGCAAGGTAATACTACTCCGTCGCCAGCCTTGTTCATTGCAAGTAATACCTGCCAGCTGGATTCTTCTTCTTACACAATCCTAAAGAGCCAAGAGCCTGACCCTTATTTCAACTAGCAACCCTAAGCAGGGCACGGAGAACCAGAATCAGAACACTTCGGTTCGATTGCACAGAATAAGGTAGTTAAGTAAATATGCTGGATGCAGGCAACATTTTCCAACCTCTCTCTATCCAAATTGGTATGTTTGGGCTCCTGAAGAACGCTGGGATGAGAGATGAGACAAGTTATGTCTGTAGACTGGGACGACTAGAAACACAAGATCAGATTAATACATTTTTGCCATCAGTTTTTCACTGATGATGTAAAGATACAGATCCATGAAAATAAGGCAACAGGTCCCAGAAAGTGTTTCAGAGAGCAAGATGCAGAGGAAAATAAAAGACAATAACTGAAGGGGTGGAAATGGCCTAATTTCCTCCAGAGATACTGAATAAATATTTTAGAAAACAGTCTACCATAACTTTGTTTTACTTATTCATCTTTTCATCAAAATGCACATGCTAAGGAGCTCATCTGTGCCTGCCACCCAGCTGTTGTTTGCTAATGCTGGCTAAGGTAATGATTAATGTCTGTACATTTTAATATCTTCATTCCCTCTTACCTCACTAGTTACATCCTCCCATCCACTGATGTGTGTAAATATCAACCAAATGAGGCAATACTCCTTACATCTATTAAAGGCGGCTACAGTCTGAAAGAAACCATGCCAAATAAAATATTTAAGGATAGATAATCTTCAGTAGACAAGGGTAGCTAACGGATCCTGTTGTTTTGCTGCAAAAGGCTAACATACAAGCTACCTCCTTGAAAATGCCAAAAGGTATTCCTTGGTGTAATGCACACACACACATATTTCAAAGCAAGTGCCAATCCGGTGTGGAAGATGTGCAGGCAATTCTTCCCTTAACACTATCCTTGTACTTCTCAATATTCATCCTTTCTATATCTTCTTCCTTGTAACACTGTTTTGTTTCCCTAATAGAGCTTACATTCTAGAAGTGAATTGAATTCCTCTTTTATGTGTACAGTGGACCCTTGTTTTACGCTGGGGTTTGGTTGTAAGATCCCCCATGGATAACAAAATCTGTGGATGCTCAAGTCCCATTAAATATAATGGCATAGCAAAATGGTGTCCCTTATAAAAAATGGAAAATCAAAGTTTGATATTTGAAATTTATACTTTTTTGAACATTTTCAAACCATGGATGCTTGAATCTGTGTATAAAAAAATCCATGTATAAGAAGGGCCGACTGTATTTAAGTTAGCAAGATACATGTGTGAGTAAACAGTTCCCATGACATCTGGGAAGACTGAATAGTCTGAGTCATTGATAAATGGGGAGAAGGCTGATAAATGGGAGGGCTGCTTGGACTTTCAGTATACTGTGTAACTGGAAGGACCTTCAGTCCTGACAACAATTGTGTGCTGTTTTCAACTCTGATGGCTGAATAAAGCTTTTCTCAACCTGCTGAGAGCTTGCATTCCTGAAGTGGAGTTTGCCTGTACTGTACATTACACATCCTATCATTCACACCCTTATTTCTCCTGCTCCCTCCTCTCCTCATCTCATGTGGTTGCAATGCACATTGCACTTATTTCTTGTACTCCGCCACTTGCATCACTTGCTCTTCTGTCTTTCCCACTCCCTTCTTACCTCATTCCATATCCTCTCAATGCATCTCTCCCTTGCTCCTTGCACTCCAGCACTCTCACCATTTCCTTCCCATCTCTCCCATCTCACCTCATCTGATCTGCTTGTAGTGTGCCGCTTCCCTTGCTTGCCTCTCACAATGCTTGCTCTCACTTTCCTCATGCCTGGGCCCAGCCCAGGTAATTTATGTTTTAAAATCAATATAACGGGGATTTTTGTTTTGTTTTTTAAAAACAATTCTTTTAAAATGGTCTTTACAAAAAATAACATCTTTTCATATGGTTAAATTTTCAACTTTAACCATATGAAACTATGTGCATGTAAATACATTTAGGCTGTGCTTATGATAATTGTAATTTAAAGATATAATTTTAATTTTGCTAGCTGTCACGACTATTACTATTACATTTGGTGATATACAGGATTTATAAATTATGAGTAACATTAATACAGAAAGCATTAGTAAGGATTCAGTATAGTGTGGTATAAGAGGAGATCAACAGGGAGTGACTCCATGAGTTACCGCATTGGGTGACGCCAACCCTAGTGACACCACTGTGGGGATGGTTAACCTTCTCTCAAGTGTGCACCTTTTTAGCTGTAAAAATATATATCCTTCCCTTTCATATTTCAAAGAACTGATATGTGACCTTCATAAGTGAAGGATAGCTTAGCTTGCAGATAAACAAAGGAAGTGAAACAAGGAACTACTGTACAGAGAGATTTTAGTGGCATCTTGACTGCCAGAGATGGGTGTGAATCAGCCATTTCTAATTGCAAGCCTAATTAAATGAGTCCAAGGAGTGAGGCATGCTTCTCCCAATAATTTGCATGACTTTAGGGCACAAAGTGCAGCTCTTCAGATGTTGATGAACTGCAGCCTCCCAAATTCTTTACCATTAGTTATACTAGCTTGGATTGATGGGAGATGCAGTCCACCATCTGGAGGGCCACAGGTGGCCCATCCCATCCCTAAGGCATCAAAAATCAATAGTGAAGGTTGTGAGTGAAGCAGCAATTTGGAACGGGACAATAATCTGAAAGAAAGAGGTAGATGATGTGAAGCAGGTGCATCTGGGGTTGCCAAACAGGAGGCTTACTAATTCCCAGTGGCTCAAGGTATACGGAAAATTAGCCCTTCCTAGAATCATAGTATCAGAATCATAGAGTTGGAAGAGACCACAAGGGCCATCCAGTCAATTCCCCATCATCCCCAACCAATATTGCAAATGCCCATGTTGCAGAATACAAACTTCCCCAGGCTTTTATAATCACCTGCTTGGATTCCATCCTCCAGGAACAACACGGAAACTGTACGAAAAAAAATCTATGGCCTGTTACAGACAGGCCAAAATAAAGCTGCTTCGAGTCACTTTGGAGGTATGCTATTTAAATAATGTATGGGTCTACGAGTCCGGAGGTCACGCCAAAGCCCCATTCCATTCCTAAGCACTGGGTGTGGCTTTGGTGCAGCTTCTGGATTCTTAGGACCCATGCATCATTTAAACAGCATACCTCCAAAGAGACCCGAAGCAGCGCTATTTTTGCAGTCTGTAACAGGCCTGAGTGTATGTATAATGCGCGTATGTAGACTGTCAACAAATGTCAATCCGATTTTCACTGAACAATCAAGTTGTTGTTGTTGTTTGTTGTTGTTGTTGTGTGCCTTCAAGCAAGGATTGTTCAGATGGGGGTTTGCCTTTGCTTTCTTCTGAGGCTGAGGGGTGTGACTTGCCAAGGTCACCCCTGAGGTTTCCCTGGTTGAGCGGGAATTTGAACCCTGTCTCCAGAGTTCAACAGTCAAGCCACTATACCATGTTGGTTTTCTCGTGAACTCCATGACTTCCCTAAATGGGAAGTGTAAGTTCAGGTGCTGCTTCATCCCATTTTTTTCTCTTCTGCGTTGTTTGGGCCACATCTGCTCTTCTCATTTAAACTGCAGTAGCATCCTAGTTACTTGTGATTTCTAAATTTATTTTATTGTAGCTTTTTCAGATTTATGCATGTGCATTTGTAATAGGGCCCTTGGTATTCACTGGAGGGCCCTGCATGGATACCCAAATTGATGGATGTTCAAGTCCTATTATATACAATGGGATAATAAATGGTGTTGTTTATTTAAAATAGCAAATCAAGGTTTGCTTTATGGAATTTTTTTGGGGGGAGGGGGAGTGGGGATATTTTCAAGCCGTGTTGGTGAATCCACAGATGCAAGAACACATGGATTGGATGAGCATATTCTGAGAAGTGTAGCTTTTTAGTGAGGGTGTGTAGAAGTTCTAATGCTGCTAAAGTTCTTTCAGGAAGAAAAGTCTAATCAGTATAAAACTATAATTGAATTGTCTGAGGTCCTGGTTCCATAGTTATCTGTATCTCATACTAAGATTCCTTCTGTCGGAGGAGTAGAGCAGCAGTAGCACAATGACTAGTTCTGCTTGGCAGGCTTAGTCAGTTTACTGTTTCATTTAGATTTAAATTGCTGGCACATGAAGTAGTTAGGAGTTTTTTGCTGTTTTCTCATCTTCTAGGAGAAGAAGTAAAATCTCAAAGGAAGAGACTGTGTCGAGGGGTAGTCTATTCTCTCATTGCCTTTGGAAGTTGCTATTAGCTTCATCTCTCCAGTCCAGTCTACTACGGCTGTCCCCCAAACCTTGCCCTTGAATTTGCCACTCCTTGACCAAGATCCACCTATAATCTGCCAAGATTACCTTTCTGCTTCCTGCCTCAATCTTCCCTCCCTAGTTCCTGTGGGGTCTAAATCTTTATAATCTCACCTTGTGTTACTGGCTCATTGAGATGGCTACTTTTCCTTCCTCCACTGGCTCCGTGTTGGGTGCCACAAGCTGATCCACTCACAACATCTTCACCAATTCTCATAGTCTTCACCCCATCCTCAGCAGATATCTCTAGCAGCCGAGGACCCTATCCGGGCACACTCTTTTCCATAATGTAAGCCACATCCTGTTTAAATGGAAGAAAGAGGAGGAGACGAGCATCTTGCTCTTCATCTTCTCTCTTCTTTCTCTTTCCTTGTTCTCTGTTCTTTCCTCTCCTTATTTTTCTTTTCTGTCTCCCCTCTTCCCTTTCCCCCCCTCCACTCAGCATCGGTTACTTGGACTATGCCTTCACGTCTATCTTCACTGTTGAGATCTGCTAAAGGTACCCAAACTTAGAGAGTGGGGATGAGAGGGACTGAAGGGAAAGCAATGTATGGGTTACCCCCCCCTTTGGAAGAGGAGCATTTGTTCCAGGCCGGTGGGATACACAATCAGCTGCTCTTGCCTGCCACTGCTGTCATAATTCTGGAAAATGCTGGGTATATTGTTGCTGCCATGTGGCATCAAATCTATTCGATTTAGGGAGACCCTTTCATAAGGCTTTCTTGGCAAGATTTATTCCGAAAAGTTTGTTGTTTGCCTTCCTCTGAGTCTGAGCATGATTGCATCCAAGGCTACTCCACAGGTCTCCATGACTGAGCAGGGATTGAAACACTGTTCTCCTGGAGCCCTAGTCCAGCACTCAAACTTCTATACCATGCTAGTTAGCATTATTTTTTAACACAAATTTAGTTCCAATATTTCTAAGCAGTGTTGTATAGAACAACTAGTGGGAGTACATTCTGCTAGCGATTTCCAGCCAGCTTCACTGTGAGCTCTGGGTGGTGCAGTTCTTGTTATATGAGAGTGCTGCACTGTAGACCTTGGCTGATCAGTGCCTCTTTATGTCTTAAGCATGAGTCATACACTGTGGGGTAATACAAGATGGAATAGATGTGCGCTAACTGCTAGAGGTGTTGAAGGCGCATTCTTGTTGTGTTTTTTTCAATGCAAAGAGTGAGCTGAAGGTTATTAAAAGGCAGCCTATCCCTGGTATGACCACAACAGTGGTAGTGCAATGCCTGTCATCTAAATGAGTTTGATGAAAGTACGGCATTATAGGACAAGATCAAAAAGAGCTGTCAGTACTCTGTGCCTACAAATTAAAATTTGCCCTGTAACAAAAACTTATTTCTGCTACCTTTATTATTATTATTATTATTATTATTATGCATCATACACATTAACAAGACTTGTGTGTTTTGACTTATTTTCTTCTTTTCCATGACTTATTCTAATTTTCTAAGCAATGGAGAAGGATAGGGATTTAGACCAGATACAAAAGCCCTGATCTGATCACTAGGAATCTTGTTCAGTTTCTTAGAATGCATAGGTATTGTCCACACACAGAGACACGCATCTTGGCAAACTGAGGATTAAAACTGTGAAAGCATATGCTTAAAAGAGAAGAAAACACATAGTTAGGAAGCTGAGTTTTGCACCTGGTGCCAATCATGTGGATTTTCTCCATGTAATTGTGGTATACTCTCTCTCTCTCTCTTTCTCTCTCTCTCTCTTTATCCCTGTATTATCTGTCTGTCTGTCTTTTGGTCCTTCTTTATCTATATCCCTGTCTTATCTGTCTGTCTAGCTTTGCAGGACTCATACATTCAGCCTTGTTACCATCATGCCTCTCAAATATAACTAAGATTGGCAGACAGGGAGCAGAACCATTTGGTTATTGTGGAGCAACTGGGTGGAAAAAAATAGTTCATGCATCTGGTACTGAGTCATAACTTTGAGGGAGGAGTGGAGCATGGACTTTTGAATGGGGCACTTAGCACATTTCTGTCCTCAGATGACTGCTTATGGTGGCTTCCTGCACAAGGGCTCATTCTGCCGAAACTGGTTCAACCTTCTCGACCTCCTGGTTGTCAGTGTCTCACTCATCTCCTTTGGCATCCAGTAAGTGTGACGGGAATGGGCAAAGTAGCTGAGGTAGGCCCTAAAAGAAGGAGAGGAAATAAATTACACTAGTTCAGTCCAGGCAAGGTTAAGTTATTACCTGTCTGAAATAACAGAAAAGGAAGTTGGTTTTTTATCCAGCACCTCTGACATCTCCCTTCCTGTTTCCACCTCAGTTCCAGTGCCATCTCTGTAGTTAAGATCTTGCGAGTGTTGAGAGTGCTTCGTCCTCTCCGAGCCATCAACCGGGCTAAGGGACTCAAGGTGAGAGATTCATTTGAAGAGCAGACATTGAAGATGTGAAGCTGAAAGGCGGCCTGACTCTTCCTGCCCACAGCATGTGGCTATAGGGACTGGGGCCTTTTCCCGCCTTGCTTCTATCTCTCCTCCCATATAGCACTATGGAGGGCTGGGATAATTCCCTGCTGGCCATCTCACATCCCATGTGCCTTCTTTCTCAACAGCATGTGGTACAATGTGTGTTTGTGGCTATCCGTACCATCGGCAACATCATGATAGTCACCACCCTGCTACAGTTCATGTTTGCTTGCATTGGTGTCCAGCTATTTAAGGTAAAGTCTGAATATTTCTATGGGGCGGTTCAGATTAAGTTGGTATACAGTGTGTGTGTGTGTGTACAGAGTGCACGTATTCATGCTGTGTGTGTGTGTGTGTGCGCGCACACGCTTCTCTGGGACAAGCACTGTCAGTGTTTCCTAGCAACATATCCTAGGCCTCACTGTAGATACCAGCCAATTGATTTGTTTGTTTCAACCTAAGTCATCACAAAGAAAAATGCATGTTCAAGAGAGGTAAAAGAAGTACACATACAAAGGCATAGTAGTAAAAAAAAATCAGTGGTAAACTAGTCATAGTTGTTATATAAGCATTTGAAAGCACTTCCTATCAAATGGTCTCCACTGTAGGACTTGCTGTTTATTGTTATTTCTGTGCAACACACATATGGATTCCACCCCATGACAGGAGTGGGAAAAGAGAGGCCCTACAGAGATTGTGGGACTACAATTCCCATCATTCCTTATCATTGGCTATTCTGGCTTGGGTTAATGGGGGTTAGAATTCCAACAGGATCCTGGAAAGCTGCCCTTTGCCTACTCTTGGCCTTCTCAGAACAGAGCAGGAGGCCTGTCATCCCACTGCATTGCATATGCTCAAGAATACATATTCTCTCTCACTTTTCAACTGCAGTTTGGAAAAGTGTTCTCTTCACCTTTGTTAGACTTGACTAATTTTTGCTTCACTGCCCTTTTTATTCTTATTGTTCTACCTAGGCTTTTGTGTATTTGTTTTCTCTTCATTCATCCTTTTTGGTACAAGGATTTTGCCTTCTGGTTTATGATCTTAAGGACTTCCAAGTTTTTTGGGAGGAGAAATGTATTAGCTAAGGAAGAAATGTACTCCTTCAATAGCCTCACACACTGATGGGCACAAGGAGGGCCTCTTGGGCTCTGAGAAGGCTTGTGGGATCAGCCCCTGTCACTATTGCCAAAGCTCTACAAAGCAGGCCCAGGGGATCTAGTCTTTAAGGTTTAGCACTAATTTTTACTGAAAGATGCTTCAGACAAGCAGCTGACTTTGCCTCAGATTCTAAATTTACTCTCCAGCAGTGTTCAAGTGTTTGTACAGCATTGGCTCTGGCCACTTTACTCTTTGTTTAGGACTCTGAGGCACCCGGGGCACTCCTTGCCCAACACAGACCTCATGTATCCATCAGTTTGTATCATAGAGCTTGATATCAGTGTCTTTGGTTTGAGTGAATAGATACAGTGCTTTACTGATGACTTCCATCTTCAGATCTGTTGCCTCTACCGGTGCCCAGAAGGTCAGTCATGCTCACTGCTTCTAAGAAGGGGAAGACTAAGAGATATGTGCTCAAACTCGGAGGGACCTAAGAAGTAGGAGCAGAGGAGGACTACATTCCATAGTCATCTTCACGAATGACTTGACTACTATGCCACTGAATGCAAATCATGCACTTAGTGGCAGCTCTCTTGGGGCACAGGCTAGTCTTCAATTCAGGTTCTTCCTGGTCATGGTCTTCCATCAAGAACTGTGTGGTATTGTACGGTGCTACCAGCTGCCCCCTGGCAAACATTTCCCCCGCAGCCTGGAAGTGCGCTGGCTCTGCTTCTCGTCAAACTTCTTTCTCTCTTCCCAGCTCATTAGATGGCTAAGTCCTCATCATTATCAGTGATGCAATTTTAATGAATCCAACCTTCCTCTCTTCTTTTGTTTCAGAAGAACCTCATTAAAACAGCAACATTGGGGCAACCCAATCCTTATCTGATTTAGACTTAAGTAGACAGCTATGAAGACAGTGAGAGGACCCAGAACCAATTCCTCCAAGCCTATTGATTGGTCATGCTTTAAATTTTTCTTCTCTAGAAGAAAGGCCCCATAGGAATGCTTACATCTGTGAAATAGATTTCCTTTGTATTCAGGAATGCATAAAGATAAGCCTCCTCAAAGGCAAGAGATGTGTTGATGAACATCTTGAACTGTGTCAGATACTAGTCCTGCAAGTAGAAGTACAGTCCATGCCTTCAGGTCTTCTGTAGGTAGGGAACCCAAGATGTAGATTTGTTCTCCTCTTTAGAGAGTCATCAATATTATTTCCTCTTCTGCAGCAAAGCAGGGCTCAACCTGATGCCACTGAGGGATGCATTCACCACTGCTTAGGAGTATCTTCACATATTCCCCTGTCACCCTCTCCTGTTCAAGGTATTCTCCAAAATACACTTTGAGAAGGAAGAATTACATAATGATCATAGCACAGTGGAATCATCGGTTCCCAGTGATGCCTTTGTTGCCTTTTTATCTAGAAGTGCTCTCTCACTGAGGGAAAAAGTATACCTTTTGGGCATCTGCTCTCTGATGCCATGGCATGTCTTTCCATTCAAGACCTCATCCTTGGGATCTTTGAGGTCCCAAATTTAACCTTCAAGTCTTCTGCTTGGAAAATCCTGTTATTAAGTGGTCTAATTTCTTTGGGTATTGTACTTGTTACCTCAGCTGAAGTAACAAGTACTGAGGTACCAAGCACAATGTAGATCCTTCTTCCTGTTATCCTTCCTGCTATCCTCTTCTCAGAATAGGTTTGCATTTTCTTCAATCATGTCTATCTGGTGGCCATTTCTGCCTTTTTGTTCACAAGATAACAGGTTTTTTGGGTGTTCTTCTAACTATTGGTAAGAAATGCTTTTGGTGATTGCAAAAGAAATGTCATACTATTCTAAGACTTGACTCCAAACTGGAGCCTATCTATTGTATGGCCTCGGTTTATTCTAAAACTGAACTTCTTGTAGTTCCTATCACACAAGTTGGTGTTTCTGGTTGCAACTACATCAGCCTGAAGAGCTAGTGAACTTTGCACCCTTAGGTTGACATTCTCAAAATGTCATGGTATGGTGTCTGAGCTAGACTTCACCTTTCTTCCCAAGTCTGTGTCTTCATTTCATGGCACTCGAGACATTGTTCTCCCAGCATTTTTCCATCAGCCTTCTCATGGCTTGAGCACTCCATTCACATACACTTAATGTTCAGGGTGGTCTCATATTCTGTGCCAGCAAGACAGCATCCTTCTGGAAGTTGCTGTTTGAGAAGTCACCTATTTCTGCTGATTAATTTGGTTTCTGTACTCCTCTGCTGGACACATTTAGACCTGTACTCCTTTGCTATATATCATATATACTCGACTATAAGTCAACCTCATGTATAAGTTGAGGGCAAGTTTTGGGGCCAAAATTATAGATTTTACTATGCCCCGTGGACAAGTCAAGGGTGAAATTTAGGAGTGTATAGCAAAGGATCTAAAGGATGAAGCAATGTCAAAGAGCTTATAAATTTCCAGGAGACATAACCCTGTGCTTACTCTTAAGACTGGATGGATGAGAGAGTAGAGGGGGTCAGTGCTTCACATATTATACTCTTGCTTTTCACCAGTCCTTCTGTTAAATAAGAGTTAAGAAACAGTACTTACATTGACCCCTGGATAAGTCAACCAAAGTTTTTGGGGTCAATTTCTTGACCTAAATTTCTAGACTTATACATGAGTATATACAGTAAATGAAGCCACTATTGCTGTCCACTTTCTGCAAGTAAGTTTGTTGTTCATTCACCCATATGTGTGATGCATAAAGGCCATCATTATGAAGAAAAGGTTGCTTATCTATCACTGTGGTTCTTCAAATAATCATGTCTGACAACAGGCAAATGGTCCTTCTCCCCACTGGGAGTAATACAATGATAATGTAAAATATGCAAGACACAAGTAGCATTTGACATGGGGCTCTAGTTTCCCTGTCCCTCTTAAATTTAGTCTTTTTGCATATTCTTTACTTGCTCCTGTGTTAACCGAAGCTCAGTGACATCATGTGAGGAAATGTATGACAAGATGATGTCATGGCAGATGTAATATGCTTTAAACTTTTCAGGTAAAAGGAGAACAGCCCCAACCAGGGTTGCCATTTTAAGTGGCAGCCACATGTCAAGCATAGCATCTAGTTCTACATATGAATAAAAAATAAATGTGTGTGCCACAACATAGCATTGGTAAAGATGGTTCCTTGGTCTGCTGGAAAGACTGGTATGCCTCTTCCTAGGGTGCACTGCCTTATGAAGTGTCTTCGTTAAATGTCAGCAGCGATATTGTATCATTGTGTACTAGGGTAACGGGATAGAAGTTTTCCCCAGAAGACAATACCTCCTGTTCCATTGCTGCCTACTCTTCAGTCTCCTTTTGCTTTTGTCTCCAGGGCAAATTCTACAGCTGCACGGATGAGGCCAAGCACACCCCTAGTGAGTGCAAGTAGGTACCAACCTTGCCTTGCCAACGGTACAGCTATGAGCAGAGAAGAGTGTCTAGCTAACTACCATATATCAAGACTCTGTGTTGTTGTCTTAGTGTTGAGAAAGCCAGCCAAGATAATTACTAAATCAGTTTGGTAAAGATCAATTAGTACAATTCCATTCTTGAAGCTGTTGCCAACATTATTGTTTCCTACTCTATTGCTGTGTTGCTTTCCATTTTAGTACAGATTCCAATGAAACAAGAATGGCAAAATACAACACATATCATTATTTTATTAGCAGTAATGTGATTGATTCATACGTACAGTTGTACAGGAATCAGAGTTGGAGGCTCGAATCTGAATTAGTGCCAAATCATGATCAGGAGGTTATTATGTATCGTTCATGGCATAAACTAGAAACAGACATCCAAAGAAGACATTACATGAAAGATACCTGGGGTTGTGGTTCATTTTTTCATTATATTTGTGTTCTGAAAAGCAGTCATTTGCAATCATGAGTAGAAATGGGGGCTGGGGACAGATGGTACTGTTTGCCCCTTTCTCTGCTGTGGCTGCTATCTTTTTGCTCATCTGTCTCATCCCAAGCTGCTTTTCCTCTGCAGGGGGAGAAACAGCTTCAAGAGGGTGATTTTGAATAGCTAAAGGGTAAAAGAGGAAAGCAGCCCTTCCCTTTACTATCCCTCTCCTTAAACCTGCAGCCTCTTATGACTAATTTTCACTTCAAAGAAGGACAGAATATTGTCCTAATGTGTCTCTCTAAAGAAAGAATAATTTGGCACCAAGGTGACAATTTGGGGGGGGGGGCTGAGAAGCAGAAAGGAAGGTTGCAAGAGTAGCTTTGTAGTTAAAGTCACTAGTTCAAATCAAATTATTAATCCTACCTAGGAGCTTATCTCATGGACAAAAACCCCAACAGGATGCAGCTGGGATGCAGGATGCAGGCGGGAATTATCACACATAATTTGCCGCCTATTCCGCTAGGCGGGCTGTATCCCAGGTTCCAGATGTGCTTTTCAAAGCCAAAGTAGTAGTTTTATACTTTTGTGGGGCTAAAAACTGGATTTTTGTAGAATCATAGGGCCTGAACAGACAGGCCAAAATAAAGCCGCTTCGGGTCACTTTGGGTGTATGCTGTTTAAATGCTGCATGAGTCCTAAGAGGCCAGAAGCCATGCCAAAGCCACACTCCAGCCCTACGGACTGGAGCACAGCTTTGGCTCATCTTCTGGTCTCTTAAGATAAAAGTGTCATTTAAACAGCCTACCTCCAAAGTGACCCAAAGCAGCTTTGTTTTGGCCTGTCTGTTCAGGCCCATAGAATCATAGAATTGGAAGAGACCACAAGGGCCATCCAGTCCTACTCCCTGCCATGCAGGAACTCTCAAAGCATCTCCGACAGATGGCTATCCAGCCTCTGTTTAAAGACCTCCAGGGAAGGAGACTCCACTACACTCCGGGGGAGTTTGTTCCACTGTCGAACAGCCCTTACTGTCAGGATGTTCCTCCTAATGTTGAGGTGGAATCTCTTTTCCTGTAGCTTGCATCCATTGTTCCGGGTCCTAGTCTCTGGAGGAGCAGAAAACAACCTTGCTCCCTCCTCAATGTGACATCCCTTCAAGTATTTAAACAGGGCTATCATATCACCTCTTAACCTCTCTTCTCCAAGCTAAACATCCCCAGCTCCCCAAGTTGTTCCTCATAGGGCATGGTTTTCAGACCTTTCACCATTTTAGTCGCCCTCCTCTGGACACGCTCCAGTTTCTCAATGTCCTTTTTGAATTGTGGCGCCCAGAACTGGACACAATATTCCAGGTGGGTCCTGACCAGAGCAGAATAGAGTGGCACTATTACTTCCCTTGATCTAGACACTATACTTTTATTGATGCAGCCTAAAATTGCATTGCCTTTTTAGCTGCCACATAGCACTGTGGACTCATGTTCAACTTGTGGTCTACTTGGACTCCTAGATCCTTTTCACATGTAGTCCCATTCAGCCAGGTGTCCCTCATCCTATATCTGTGCATTTCATTTTTCCGCCCTTACTTTTCTCTGTGTTGAATTTAATTTTGTTAGCTTTGGCCCAGCTTTCTAATCTTTACTATTGTGTGTTCTGCAGGTAGTAATTGTATCAGATTTGTATCAGGTTTACCTTCTAGGACTAACATGCTTGAAAAACATCCTAGGACTGGACCTACCTTCCTGAATTCTGCTTTAAGCCCAACTGTAACCCATACCTGCATCTTATTCTGTCCATTCTCCTCTCCCCACCCTCCTGCCACAATTTCAGGGGCACATTCATTGTGTACAAGGATGGAGATGTGGCTCACCCAATGGTCCGTGACCGCCTCTGGCTCAACAGTGACTTCAACTTTGACAATGTGCTGTCAGGCATGATGGCCCTCTTCACTGTTTCCACATTTGAGGGCTGGCCAGCGTGAGTTGCTATAGTGGGAACTGTGTGTAGTCTGTGCATTGGTTTGTGACATGCTTGAAAAGTGCTCACCATTCCTGCATTCCTATTTCATTCTCTTCCACCCTATGCTTTGTACACATTTGTGTTTGTAAGTGTGACAGAACTTAGGTGCTATGTTGTGTGTGATTTATTTCTGTCTTTTTCTGCTATGAAGAGAGGGATGTGTATGAAAGAAAGGGAGGGAGGGAGAGATTATTAAAGACTAAAAAATTAATCCACTCCCTCATTCCCTCTGTATCTGCTTTACACCTTTAGCCACATTTTTGGTGTCATTATCCACATTTTTGGTATCACTACCCACATTTTGGTTGCTTATCTAATATCATCAGTTTCAATGTTCCAGGTTTTGGGAAATCCTTCAGGTAACTAGGGCTAGAATCAAAGCCCCAGGCGTAGAATGGATACATACGGTAGCCTGGTGGCAAGTCTGTATCTAAGATTCCTATAAATGGAGAAAACATTCTGAACTCCCTGCACTTTTGCAAGGAATTCTGGGGGATGCACATTCACAAACTGCTAGGCTGAAATAGTGAGTGCTGTCTTTGACTTGACCAGTCCCCTACACCAAATGAAGACCAAGATGGCTTTTGGGTCAATAGGCTTCTTCATTGCTCAGGCTCCTGGCAGTTCTGGTTCTCTCCCCCCCCCCCCCCCCCACCCACACACACACAATAGTCCCATAGCTCCACATTTGGAAAAGCACTGGCTGGCAGATGCCTTGGGAAGGTTTACTGATAGAGTATTCTCTTATTCTCAGCCTCAACATCCAGTAGGTGGAAGTTATTTATTAATTAAAATATTTCTGAACCACCTTTCAGTGAAATGGGAGGTAACATTTTGACTATGTAAAGTCTGTCTGTTTGTCTACTCCACCCCTCCACTGTACTTTCTCCATAACTGGCCTTCTTTTTGCCACCATGCCCATGCCAGGCTCCTGTACAAGGCCATTGATGCCAATGCTGAAAACCAAGGGCCCATCTACAACTACCGTGTGGAGATCTCCATCTTCTTCATCATCTACATCATTATCATTGCCTTCTTCATGATGAATATTTTTGTGGGCTTTGTCATCATCACCTTCCGGGCTCAGGGAGAACAGGAATACAAGAATTGTGAACTGGACAAGAACCAGGTATCTTTCCCACTTACCCTTCTTGCCCCATATTGGGGAAGATAATTTGTTTATGTGTGTTTCCCCTTTCCCAGAGGAACAATAGTTTGCTCCCAAATTAACTCATTAAATTCAACACTCAAGTATTGTGTCTCTCTGCAATTCATCTGAATGGCTTCAGTAAGAATCAAATTATATTTCCCTCTCTGTCTTGTCCCCAATATTGAGAAAAATGTGGTGACTGTTCCACAGATCCTCATACCTTTGAAAAGGATGGCCAACTTTTTTCCCCCCAGGAGGGCACAAATTAGTTGGTCTGTAATATAGAACTATTGGCATTATGTTTTTTACTTCTCTCCCAAATACAACTGGAATGCATGCCACTTGTCTCTAATCATCCAGTAACAACAACAACAACAAAACCCCATGCTCAGTCATATCTACGTCCTAACAATAGACAGGAAGGAGTATCTCCAACAGTTGAACCAATGATGAAAATATTTTTCTCAGAGTCACCAGATGTAGTGTAAGATGTTGGTGTCTGTTGCCTGTAGGGTGGCAAAACTAGTAACTTGGTTGTGACTTTAGCCCTATACTGCTACAAATCCTTCCCAACATCATCATCACCATTATTATTATTATCATCATTTGTATCCCATTCTTTTCCCAGAACTGGAACTCTGAGTGGCTTCACAATATTAAAAAACAATACAATTAAAACATAGAAAAGTGATACATTAAAACCGAATTAAATTGTTACAATATTAAAATAGATTACTTATTAAAAGAATAAAAATACAGTTAGGTCCTAACCTGCCAGCAGATATTCATCATCAAGTGGTTCCTGTATTACCATTTGGTAGACCAGTGGCACCTGTTTCTTCTTTATGTTCTTGGTGCCTTTGCACAAATGGCTTTCACACCTGCACAGGGACCACATTTGGAAACTTCTAGGGCTAAGGTTTAGGTTTAGGGAGTTTTCCAAGATATCTTGAAGCAGTGAGGATGAAGAAAGAGGGGTTGCAGGCAGTCCAGTAGTTTAGGTGATGGTTGTTGTGCTAAAGGAGGGACTAGATTGGAAGAACTGTCATTAAAATGGAAAGGGCTGCAGCACCCCTAAGGTCTTGACATCCACATCCACTGACATCCTGAAAAAATTGTCAGTTCTGAAAAAATTGAGGCATTTTGCCAGTGGCCATGGGAAGTGAAATTCATTCAGGGAGCTAAAGCTAAGAGATCAAAGAAGTTCTGTACATTCATATGATGGATTGCTTCATCCACCAAGTTAGCATCTTCCTGGGGACATATGTATGCCATAAATTTCCCTTAAATGTGCATATGTCCATTTTTGGGTGCTGTGGGGACTGGTATTCATCTCCTTCCTCCACAGTGCCCTAAACCCCTCCCTTGATTTCCTGAATGCTTTTGAGGATGGGTTAAAGGGTCTCTGAAAGACTTAAGGGACTGCAAATAGGGCCCCAGGGCAGATTGAAGCCCACGGCCTGGATTTTCTTCATCCCTTGCATATACCATGAAGGCTACTGGGGCCATTTCTCTGTCTGTGCTATTAAAAGGATGCTAATGAAGGGGTTTTCCTTAATGCAGCTAGTAATCAAATGGAAGGTTGTTGTTCTTTACTATTCTATACCCTCTAAATCTCTTTTTTCTCCTCTTTTCTCCAGCGTCAGTGCGTGGAATATGCCTTGAAAGCCCAGCCCTTACGGCGCTACATCCCCAAGAACAAATATCAGTACAAATTTTGGTACATGGTCAACTCCACCGGCTTTGAGTACATCATGTTTGTGCTCATCTTGCTCAACACCATTGCACTGGCTGTACAAGTGAGTATGGCCAGAAGGGAGCAACAGTGGCTTACATAATACTAATAATGATAATGATAATAATTTTTATTTCTTTCCTATCTCTCCTCAAGGCTTGAGGGTAAAGATAGGGGAGGAAAGGCTGTTGATGGAGGACAACTAAGTCCCAGTGGGGTGGCACAGCCCAGTTGGTTCTCCCTCTGTGTACTGTATGTCTAAAGCCATGTTGGAGGATCTGGTTTTTCACAACGAAAAGAGCATGTGGGTGAAAGAGAATTGAATTCCTCCCATACTAACCTCCTCTTTCTTCATTGCATCAGCTTGGTACAAGTATGGGAAGTGAGCAGCCTGGAAGTACAGCAAGGGAAGAAAGAAAAGGAGTGAATGAAGGGTTCAACACCTCTTATCCATATACTGTATTGTTTTTACTGCTAAAAAACACACCCTTATACAACCCCCAGTTTCAGACACAAGCAAAGCAGACACATTGATAAGACAAAATCCTACTATTCTGATGACAAAGAAATGTTGCATTTACAGTGTTACTTTGGGCATGAAAAGTATCCATCTCAAGCAGTGACTTTTGATATATATATATATATATTGCTGTTCCACCAGGGCCCAACATTTTTGTTTCTGCTTATTGACTTGTTAAATTTTCCACTTTTACCCCAAAACTAGGGCTCAAGTAGTCTTACAAATTGAAACAAATACAATATAGTTAAAACATAGGATGTACTCTGAGAAGAAGGTGGACAGTTCCATGCTGGAAATCAGGGTCACTTATCAGATGAGGATAGGGAACATATGATGACAGGATCTCTTGCATCCTGAGATGCCTTGCTAGTGACAGATGACCAGTGAGATCACTCTTCAGGACTGGTGTTCTCCTTTAAAAAGCATAAAAGCACGGAATGGCAAGCTAATGACGTGAAACTGAGCCAATATTCAATATTGCAAAGGAAGTGGGGATGCAGTGAGAAGACAGGGAAGCTGTGGAAGTCTAGGTGGGATCTAGCACCAGGATAGAAAGGAGGTTTTGAGGTCACAGAAGAGTCCATGGGAAACATATTGAAAGCCTTCTGTGCAGACCATCTAACCTGGCACATCAGCTGTATCCACTGAGGACCAGGGGAGAGAACATCTCATTGCTACTCCATCCATATGTGGCTATGGAAGGATGAAAGAGTCCAAATGTAACAAGGATAACTGGGTTTTTGAGCTTGGCTCTTCTTGTAAAGCAATTCACAAGATATTCCAGACTGAGACACCCCAAGATATGTCTATAAGTAATTTATTTTAATTTAAAGTTTAATTTAATTTAATTTTTATTTTGTGCTTGTCTCCTTTTACAGCATTATGAACAGTCCCAGCCCTTCAACTATGTCATGGACCTGCTTAACATGGTCTTCACAGGCCTTTTCACTGTGGAAATGGTGTTGAAGATCATTGCCTTCAAGCCCAAGGTTTGCAGGGTTGCCAGTATTTGGTGGCGGCGGTGGGGAACAAGGTGGAGGAGTTCGTAAAGTGGGTTTTAATTTTGTATTGTGGTTTGTTTGTTTTGCGGGGGGGGGGGAGCTTTCCCTTGCTTCTTGCAAACAACTGCAGAGTTTCAAGGTGACTCCATAGTTCTCCAGAAACTCTGGCATTATGTCATTTGGCACAATATGGCTCCAACCCTGAACCATAATTGCCACCTCACCCCCAGTTTGAGCATTTTCACATTTGAGGTTTTAAAGAGCTTTTTGTTCAATCTTCTCTGTTGACAATGGTCTGATAAGGAGTGGCACAGGCAAACCAAGCTCCAGATTTTGTGAGCTGTCAGACAAGACACCCTTAGTGTGCTCCCTCCTCTAGCACCATCTTCACTTTTATCCCAGAAAAGTCACAGAGCATTTGGTCCAAGAACCCTCCATGCCACTTCTGACATTCTTGGGTGCTGACTTTATATAAAATCAGAATGGAAGCAGGACTATTGCCCCATCTTCAGGTCCTAGCAAATGTCTAACTATGTCAACATTTGGTGCCAGCCACTAACAATAGAGGCTGAAGAGCAAATGTAAATATGTAAAAACGCCCTTTCTTGCCAAAAGTCAAGTTCAAGCAATTTACGGTGTCTGCAGCGGCAGACTCATGTCTTTGCGTGAGATTCTGATGCAGACAGTATTACCACAGAGGAGCTGGTTGGCGAAATGCTCACTTTCTGTGTGTTTCAAGGTAACACTTCCAAGGAGAACAGGAGGCTTGAGAGAACATCTGACGAATGTAGTTAGATTTATAATTCAGCCCACGCCAATGGCTTAGGTTGAGCAACAAGGCAAAAGAGAATAATGTTCCATATATCTTTCTTCTGTTGCTTCTGGTTCCAAAAGTAATCATAGAATCATAGAGTTGGAAGAGACCCCAAGGGCCATCCAGTCTAACCCCCTGCCATGCAGGAATACACAATCAAAGCTCCACCAACAGATGTCTATCCAACCTCTGTTTAAAAATCTTCAAAAAAGGAGACTCCACCACTGTCTGAGGCAGCATGTTCCATTGTTGAACAGCTATTACTGTTAGGAAGCTCTTCCTAATGTTTAGGTGGAATTTCTTTTCCTGTAGCTTGAATCCAAAGCTCCATGTCCTAGGTAGAGATTAGAAAAGAGAGGCAGTTTGTCATAGTTGTTTGAGTGTTGGACTAAGTCCCTAGAGACCAGAGTTTCATTCCCAGCTCAGCCATGAAACCCACTGGGAGACCCTGGGCATGTCATATGCTTTCAGCTTCAGGGAAAAGTAATGACAAACCTCCTCTGAAATCTTGTCCAGAAAATCCCATGATAGGATTGTCTTAGGGTCGCCAAACAACAACATAAAGGTGGAGGGTGTTTGGGCCTATTTCTGGCTGACTTTCACAGAGGTTGGTTTCCAAGAGGTCTTTTCTGTTGTCCTTTTCCAGCACTACTTCTGTGATGCGTGGAATACCTTTGATGCTCTGATTGTGGTTGGGAGTGTGGTAGACATTGCCGTCACTGAAGTCAACGTGAGTTCTCCTCCTCCTTATGCATGCCCTGTAAAACACCCATAATTTGTTAGTTTTCTTATGGAAGGTCCCTGTAGGATGTTGAGACACATTTGCAGGAAAATCTGTTGAAAAGCTTTCACCATGTTGCAGTACCTTTGTATGGACTGAATGTGCTAACATGTGAATATGTATTTATTTTCAGACAGGGTAACTCAAGTATATTTGTCACAATAAGAAACATGCTTTTAAAATGAAAACAGAGAAAGAATATGCTCTGTGCCAGAGACTAGATTCTGTTTG
Source organism: Sceloporus undulatus (assembly GCF_019175285.1). Classification (NCBI taxonomy): domain Eukaryota; kingdom Metazoa; phylum Chordata; class Lepidosauria; order Squamata; family Phrynosomatidae; genus Sceloporus; species Sceloporus undulatus. The sequence goes on from NC_056523.1 coordinate 190,035,124, forward strand.
ATATTTTGCATATGCATAATACATGAAATAAAATTGATTTTTGAGGGGTATAAAACATCCTTCAAACTTCATTTCTGTTCCACTGTTAAAATCACCTTTTTGCTTGTCTTTTGTTTATCAATTGGAGCATGTATTCAGCTGTTTCTTTTGTTTCCCCACCTCTTTCCTACCATGATTAATATTATAAATGTCATTTTCTCTTCACTGTCATCATCATTATCATCATCATTGTCATCGTCATCATCATCATGGATCCCTTTCACTATCTTGCAACTAGAATGGAGGGCATGTTGGAGAGGTACTTTTATATATGTGTTGCATCTCAACAAGGTTTGAGGGTGGGCAATGGAGGAGCTGACTGTCTCAAACATTTGAGTGTACACAATAGAAAAGTCCATAAAACAGCTAGTGAAATTTAGTAGTTAGAGCATTAGACTGGGCTTGAGTAGGCTGAGGTTCAAATTCTCACTATGCCCTGTAGCTCACTGGGTATCTTTGGACCAGTCACAAACTCTTAACCTAATCAACTTTGCAGGATTGTTGTGAAGATAAAAAGGAGTGTGAGAATGAAGTGGGAAATGGAAAAAGAACAATACAGTCACCTCTCCTTTTCCCCGGGGGATCTGTTCCAGACCCCCTCATGAAAATGGAGTTTTGCCTATATTCAAGCCCCATTGGCTTGAATATAGGCACAGGTGCAGAAGGGTGCGCAGGTGCGTGCCACGGGCACGTACCCCATTCATCCTCCCTCCATTCATCCCTCATGCATAAGTGAGGGACGTGAGTTTGAAGAATGCGAGAACAGAGGGAGGACTGTATACCATATATACTTGACTATAAACTGACCTCATGTTTAAATTGAGGGCAGGTTTTGGGGCCAATATTATGGATTTTGCTATGATACGTGGATACGTCAATGATAAAATTTAGAGGATGTAACAAAGAATATAAAGTATGAAGCAAAGGAAAACAATGCCAAAGAACATACAAAATTCCAGCCAGCATAAATGTACGTACAGCAACTAAAAGCTGAATGGATAAGAGAGTAGAGGGGGGCCAGTGCTTCCAGGGCAGATTACTCTCTTGGTTCCTTTTAAAATAATAGTTAAAGTACAGTACTTACACTGACCTGTGGATAAGTCAATTCAAGTTTTTGGGTCAATTTTTAGACTAAAATGTTTAGACTTATACGTGAATATATACAGCATGCCCAATACCCTAAAGGCACCAGATTCCATCTGATCTTGGAAGCTAAACAGTCAGCCCTGGTTAGTACTTGGATGGGAGACCGACAATGAATATCAGGTGCTGTGGGCTGTATTTCAGCAGAAGGAACTAGCAAACCACCTCTGAATATTCCTTGCTTAAGAAAACGGTATGAAATTCATAGAGTCATCTCCATGATAGGTGACTTGAAGGCACATACACAGGGTGACCAGATGTCCGAGCCACAAAGGAGGTTAAGGCACTTCAAAATATAGTCTAGGAACAAAGGGAACAACAAGTGATATCTGTAATTACTTCAACACATCTGTTTTACAAACTATCTGTATCTAAATCCACATTGATGAAGTATCAAAAGACATTAATACACAACAGTGTCCATCTGAAGAATAAGGTGATAAAAGTCCATATAAACACAGTCTCTAGTGTTGGCAGTGAATGACACTCTACTGCTGCAACACCCCAATATTGTCCACAATCTAGGGAACAAACATTAATGGTATTTGGAGCAAAATAAGCCTAAAGTTGGAACTTGTAATTTTTTACTGGTAGCAAGGTCCTTCGTCGGTTGTATACAGACAGCTACCTCCGGAGTACTCTGCGGCCGTTTCAACTCACCACAAGTCTTCATCAGCATAAAAGAGTTTTATCGCCGGATTAATAATGTACATAATGTGTTCCATTCTTCTAAATATACAAGGTGACAATAATTAATACATTAAATACCATCAATAACATAATACACAATTAATTATAATTGTAAAACAGAATTTCAAAAATTAAACCATTGTAGCTTACCAATGACATTCACAACTTGGCTTAACAGATAAGAAGAATGCTGGTAAAAGTTTACAGGACTAGTGTGTTATAATACTCTAGCCCAGCAATGGGCTGCAGGTGATAGCAAAATGAATACAGTTCTCTTAAAGGTATATCCTCTAACAATATATACTATACTAAATATCCCACCAAGTAAGCCCGAACCACAGCTGAATGTACTGTATCTAATGTTGTACATACAAACACTGTAACATATATGATAATAGCAAAATAAACAACTTTAACTAACTCTTTATAGATACATTGCAAGCAAAATATAGCTGTATGCTGTCAACCTGGCCTCCTTCCCATAATCATACCTTACTGTAATATATGCAGTACTGTCAAATATCTAAATTTAAACAGTTTCATAAAAAGGAACTCAAATCTAACCTGTCATTTAAACCCTTGGGTATATTTGTTGCCAACTTATGAATCCAAAATGATTCTCTTTGTAAGAGTTTAATGTGTTTGTTACCACTATAAAAAGTACCAAACTTGACTTTTTCAATTACAAAGAATTTTAAGGATTCTGGAGAGTGATGTAATTGTGACCAATGTGTGACCAATGAAGTATCAACACTTTTATTCCGGATGGTACTTTTATATTCAGATATTCTAGTTCTTAGTGGTCTCGAAGTTTGTCCTACATATATCTTCTGACAAGGGCATAAAATCACATAAATGACATTTAGAGAGTTGCAATTAGTGAATGATTTTAATTCATAACATTCCTTTGATATGGGATGGACAAAGGATTTTATGTTAAGGGATTGTTTGCAACAACTACAATGGCCACAACTGTGATGTCCTCTAACATGAATTGGCTCTTGAGCATGTTCATAAAAATCTGTATGCACTAGAGAGTCCTTGAGATTTCTAGTTCACTGCCAACACTAGAGACTGTGTTTATATGGACTTTTATCACCTTATTCTTCAGATGGACACTGTTGTGTATTAATGTCTTTTGATACTTCATCAATGTGGATTTAGATACAGATAGTTTGTAAAATAGATGTGTTGAAGTAATTACAGATATCACTTGTTGTTCCCTTTGTTCCTAGACTGTTATAGTGTAAGCTTGCTGCTCGTTGTGTGTGTACTTCAAAATATAGGACATTGAAGAAAAATGTACGACATTACAAAATAAAAGCTAAAAGCACAAATGTAAATTCATGCTTCTTAGTCATGCTCAAGATGGAGGGCTTTTGAAATTTCTCCTGGACATAAGATTGAAATGTAGGAATTGTCCTGGAAAAGGAAGATATCTAGTCACCCTGCACATTCACCTTATGAACTCTCCAGAGGAAAGAATGTCTATTAAAGTCAGGACTTGTACCAGTTTGGTAGGCCACACTGCCCCCATCTCAGATGTGGGGCCCTCTGTTTATCTTACTTGTCAATTGATCTCATCCCACTACTCTTGGTGCCACATTCCCAGAATAAACGTTCCTCTTTCCCCTCCATCTCCCCAATTTGTATTTGCTACATACGGATACAGGAAAAAGCAGCATGGTTACCTAGCAACTGCATAACATTTCCCCCTTTAATCTGGGACCAGTGAAAGGACTAGGCCAAGGCAAAGAAAAGATGGGCACTGGGGGGTATGTTGCAGCCACCCTTACCCAACTGTGGGATGGTTGTGCTGCTCCTGCTGGAGGCATGAGCTGCATTCACCTGAGAGGTATGCAACCCTGTCATTTGTGGTTATGTGAATCTGTAAGGTATTCATTCATTTCATTTCATTTCTGTGCCTTCTTCCACCCAGAAAGGGACCCAAGATGGCTCACAAATAAAACCATTTAAAAACTGTACAATAAGCATTTAAAAGACAGTTAAAATCAGCTAGCTAAAAACAGAATAAAAGTACATAAACATACAAAAGTTAAAAGCATAACTAGAAAGAAAAAGAAAGAAAGATTCATTGATTAATTTTATCCCCCCCCCTCTATATATATAATAGCAAAATAGGAATAGAGAATGTATCGTTCTCCCTCCCATGATCCCACATGGTTGGCTGTTGCTGGCTAGGACTGATGAAAGCTGTAGTTCTCAAACAATGGGATGACCTGTCGTCACCCCTGAGCTTAAATGGACCACTATATACAGAGGCAGTGTACTTCCAACAGGCATCATTTGCTTTGAGTAGATGACAGGAGAGATCCATCTATTTCTGGCTTCTCCACCCATGAGCTTCCAGAGACTGCTGGACCCTACTGGAAACTGATGAGTGGATTGTGTAAACGGTGATTCCATCTAGCAAAGCAGCATGGGTGGATTTGGTATCTGTGCACCATGTTCTATATGTGTGTGACAAGTATTTTGTTACAAACAACCTGATTTCTATCTCCATAGAGTTCAGAGGACAGTTCTCGCATCTCTATCACTTTCTTCCGTCTCTTCCGCGTCATGCGCTTGGTCAAGCTGCTCAGCAAAGGGGAGGGTATCCGCACCCTGCTTTGGACCTTCATCAAATCCTTCCAGGTTAGCTGTTTGCAGAGGAGGAGAAAGGGACAGAGAATGCTCTTTGCCTCCCCCTGATTCTCAGGAGTTTATCAAACGGGAAGGGAGGCTCTCAATTTTGAAAGAGAAGATAGCGAGGTCAGTTCGAAAATTCATGCAATTACGTGATTCCTTATCACACTTTAAATTTGCTGTAATGGGCCTCCCTGAACGCGACCCAGATTCTGTGCAAAGTAAGCCATCACATCGGTGGGTTCTTAATTGCGAATTGGTATCCTTGCGCATGCTCAGTGAAACTCCAGATGACTGGAGCATAGCATATTTAGGCGAGTGAGAGAGGAACCAAGGAACCCCACATTTTACAAAAGAGGTTTGGGGGAGTGGGGTGGAAAGAATGGTTGAAAGAACATGAGCTATTCACGTTAAAACGAGCATATATTCACTCTTGTCACATTAAAACATGAATATAATGGTTATCCAATAGCTCCTGGTCCATGCCTCTTAATTAGCAGGCAGCAGCCCCCCCCTCAGCAATGTTGAAGGACAAGCGGAAGCAAAATTGAAGCAGAATTGCAGCGTGGCTTCATGGGAAACCCCCCTTCCAGATTGGGGGGAGACCAGGACCAAAGGAGACATGCACATCACACCAAACAACAGCACACTGAGTTCAGAGTTGCCTAGGAATTGGGTTTGTGTCTTCGCTAGTTCACTGATTTTACTTAACTATGGATTGACATGTGATTGCATTCGGAGTGCATTTGGACTGCCAGCGATCGCATCTGGTAAACTTTCGCGCAATAACGTGAATACGCATGATTGCGTTCAGGATGACACCAGATTATACTTCCAATTTCAGTCATGTGATATCCTCCTCAAACTTTAGATCCCAGCATATTTTGCTCCATTCAAATGTCAGAAGAGCTTGAACAGGGTCATTTTGGGGAAAGATTACAACTCCCCTTAACCCCTTCCTGCAGCCAGTCTAGGATTCTGGGAGTTGTATCCAACAAAGCATCAAGCTCTGGCATGTTTGAGAAAGGTTGAAATGTGTGTGCCATGGGGCACCTCTTGTCAAAACATTCTGACATTGGGATAAACTGGGAGTATGTGAAAGTGGCTGCTGTGTGCAGTGACTCAGTTCTCCAAATTCTCTTTGTTATTCTACCTCCAGGCTTTGCCATATGTTGCCCTTCTCATTGCCATGATCTTCTTCATCTATGCAGTCATTGGCATGCAGGTGAGCCTCTCTCACCCCCGTGTGCTTGTGTGGAGCAAATGAATTCCTCTGTGATTCTGAGTGACTTGACTGTTCATTACAGCTGTGAGTAGGCTTGCTAGAACTATGCACAACTATGCATAGATGGAGGCATGGGTAGACAATGAGTGTTTGTGTTAATATGGGGATGTACAAGAGACTTGCTTGTGTACATCAGTGAGTGCATGTATATGCTATTCTAACTGAGCATGTGGTTTAAACAGATGATGCCTATGAGAAACCTAAGTTTCACTTACTGGTCCCATATAGACAGAGCTTGGATTAAAGAAACCGGAAGCAGAAAGACAGCCAGATCGTGCTGAGTGCTGGAAGCATTCTCCTGCTTCATGCAGTTGTCCTAGCAGCATGGTGCCATTGCTTTCATCCTCTGCTCCATGAGGAGGGATGAAGGCTGGGAATCTTTGAGAGTATTGAGAGGGAGGATTGAATGCTGTTGGTTATTCCAGTTTGCTTCAGAAATATTTTCTATCTAAAACCTGTTTTTGGCTAAATCATGAGAGTGCTTCTTTGCCTTCCAGACATTTGGCAAAGTGGCCATGCAGGATGGTACACCAATCAATCGCAACAATAACTTCCAGACTTTCCCACAGGCTGTGCTGCTTCTTTTCAGGTACCTTTCTTCTTTCTCCTACCTCTCATGTGCCTCTTCCAGTCATGCAGAGAGGAGTGCTGTTCCTTTTTCTCCTTCCCCTGTGCTTGAGATCAGGCAGAAGGCCCTGATTATCCAGGGGCACCTTCGCTTCTTTTGACTTATCTTGGCTTCAGAATACAGCAGACGTAATGGCAAACTTTGTTGTAGCTGTTATGTGCTTTCAAGTCAATTCTGATGTGTGACAATGCTTTCACAGGATTTTCCTGGCAAGATTTATTCAGAGGTGGTTTGCCCTTGCCTTCCTCTGAATACAGATTAGTCTTTCCTGGTGGTCTCCTTTCCAAGTACTAACCAAGGCTCACCCTGCTTAGCTTCTGAGATCAAACTTCATTGTATTTAAGTAGAATAAAGGGCCATTATTTCATGACTAGGAGAAGGAGAGAGGGAACAGGTACAAAGGCAGTAGGCAGACCCCTGGGGTGATATAGCAAGGCTCTTCTTATGTACACATTTTTAAAAGAATTATTTCTTATTTAAGAACTAATTATTTTAAAATATCAATTTCACCTACATGAACTAAATAATCACAAACATGCACATCTCTTTTTTAAAAAAAACATTTGGACATTTAACCAACATATAGACCCATTTAATTCTTTATTGTGGCCACTCAGTGTGTAGCGTCAGTGAGTTGGCCAAACTGTATTGAAGGAGAAGGTGCTTCTGGAGAAGAATCGCAGGAGGTCTAACTGCCTGACTTCCCAGTGTTTTCTTCCCAAATGGCTCCCTTCCCAAACTGCAAGATGACTGTCTGTGCCTGATCTTCCTCTTCTACCGCACCAGTGATATCTTTGCTTCAAACCCAAGTGGGTCACCTTCACTCTGTTCTTTTACCTGCCAATCCCCTCCAGGTGTGCAACAGGGGAAGCCTGGCAGGAGATCATGCTGGCCAGCATGCCTGGGAAACGCTGTGACCCTGAGTCCGATTATGAGCCTGGGGAGGAGTTCACTTGTGGCAGCAACTTTGCCATTGTCTATTTCATCAGCTTCTTTATGCTGTGCGCCTTTCTGGTGAGAATTTACAGTCAAGATGTCTGCCATTCCCTCTGCCCTCCCCAGAGTCCATGCCCTGTCATCCTGTCCACTAGGCAAAAACACCTGTTTCCAACAGGACTGGGGATTTTGACGTGCCAATTAACCAGCCCTTTACCTTGAGATTAAAAGCAGACATTACCCAGGCAACGTGTGAAGAGATTCCTTGTGTGGACATAATGAAAAGTAACCTCAGAGGCTAGAGCAAAAAAAACGAACAGCAGGATTTGTCTTAATGTTTCCCATTCCTGCCATTTGTCCACTCAGAACTGCCCTCCAGCTGGTTTCTTTTCTGTTCTCGCAAGGGAAAAGCCTTAAAATGTTCCTGCTATTTCTGTGCTTAGCCAGTGAAGCAAAGAATTGCAGAATGACAGCACTAATAAAGTGTTTTAAGGGTTATCTTTTTTGTGATATCCCTGCACCAGCACAAACCTCATGCTAGTGCTCCATAATCAAATTTACCCAATCTTCTTACAGCTGTCTCTAGCATATAATGGGTATATTCCCATGCTTTATTGCTAAAATGAGGAGCACTGAGGCTCATGACCAAAAGCCATCCTTCTTTATCCTAGCTGATTATTACGCAACACTATTATAGCACTATTATTCCACTTTTACTACTACGGCTACCTCCTGTGGAATCCTGGGATGTGTAGTTTAGGAAGGAGCATTTAGAATTCTCAGCAAGAGAGCTTCTAGGCATCGCTAAACTACACACTCCAGAATGCCACAGGAGGCTGCCATTCGCATTAAAGTGGAATAATACTGCTATAAGTGTAGCGTGATAATGATCCTAGACACATGTAAGATGCTAATTTTGAGAAGGCAATTGGCAGTAGGCCTATTCTAAGGCATTATTGTTGTTTGCTGTTGCATACCTTCACGTTGTTTCTGAATTATGGTGACTCTGTCATGGAGATTTTTTTTGGCAAGATTTGTTCAGAGGTGGCTTGGCACTGCCATCCCCTGAGGCTGAGAGAGTGTCTCTCAGTGGATTTCATGGTCGAGGTGGGAATTGAACCCTGATTTCCAGAGTTGTAGTTCAATGCTTGTTGTCATTATTTATTTCTATTATGCCCATTCTAAGCCCAAGCCAAAGCCCTGAAAATAGTTCCTGTGAGAAAGCATTCATGAGCTCATCTGACACTGTGATGTGACATCCACCCTTTCAAATGTGGCTGCAATCGTAAGCATGTGAAGGTGAAGGCTTTCATGGCTGGCATCCATAGTTTTTTGTGGTGTTTTTGGGCTATGTGTCCATGTTCTAGAAGAGTTTGTTTCACCTGCAACTCTGGCTCGCATCTTCAGAGAATGCAGATGCTGGCGAAAAATCAGAAACAAACTCTTCTAGAACATGGACACATAGCCCAAAAAACCCACAAAAACAACCTTAAGCATGTTTCCTTGGGAACTCAGTGTGATTTACATCTGAGTAAACATTCCTAAGAGATTTGGCTGTTTGCCTCTGATTTCTTGTTCTCGTTGCTCTCCATGGGTTCCCTGGGAGCATCTACTGATATCTGCCTCACCTTTCCTAGATCATTAACCTCTTCGTCGCTGTGATCATGGACAATTTTGACTATCTGACTAGAGACTGGTCCATTCTGGGTCCCCACCATCTTGATGAGTTCAAGAGGATCTGGTCAGAGTATGATCCTGGTGCCAAGTAAGAGACAAAGACATTCTTTTTTCTTTCTTTCTTGTAATTCAGGAACAACAACTGGGAATAGTAGTGGTATTTCTGGATGTCCCAGCAATCCTGGAATTTTCCAGTCTTCACCTTCCTTACCAGTAGAATGTCTTGAATTTCTGGCTCCTATCATTAGAATTGAGATGGACAAAGAACATACTGAACATACTGGGAGTCACATTGAGGTTCCTTGAGCATATATTTTTAAGACCCTCCTCAGACTTTCTCCTGGACCACCTCTTTTCTAGCAAAAAGGGGGAATTAAATCTCCTGGAAGCCTCCAAAAGTGACGATTCACCTTTTCAATAGGCTGTAGTGTCCTTTCTGCATTGTTTCACATCAAAACTACTCATTTTTGTAAAAAAACCAATTTTTCTGCCATTTATTTATTTGCCCCCCCCCCCCAAGGCGGGGCTCTATTTAGTCACCAGAGGGTTCTAAGACCAGAAGATTGTGCACCTACTAAAAAACCTACTAAAGTAAATCACCCCTACACTAAAGGCAATGGGGGAGTATTACTTCTAACTACGTATTTGCTAGCTAGATGTGTACCACCAGGGCAGTAGGGATTATATTCATATGGATGGACCCATAATCCAAGATGTTGTTAGTTTTACTTGGCTTGAATCTTTATAAGGAACCCCTTTGAGGCTGTAACATGACCCTCCTAGTCTGCTTGTCTCACAGGGACACTGGGGGCCTTGTCCCAGAACTTCCTACTAAGAATCTGGACTACTGGATCAATGGAGCTGTTCTTTAAAATGTGTTTAATTTTGTTTGAATACTTCTCGCAACCTATAGTGCTGTTTTGGTAATAATAATAATAATTTGTTTTATTTATATACCGCTATTCCAAAGATCATAGCGGTGAACAGCAAGTAAGCTAATTAGCAAGTAAGCTAATTTGTCCCCAACAGTCTGGGTACTCATTTTAGTGACCTCGGAAGGATGCAAGCCTGAGTCGAGCTTGGGCCCTTTTGCTGGTCTTGAACTAGCAACCTTGTGGTTTCGAGTGAATGGCTGCAGTACAGGCATTTAACCACTGCGCCACCAGGTTTAAATAAAATGGCATATGTTTTCCCATATTTCTGCTGCTGTTAACAATGTTTGGATTTTTGTTTCTTTAATGTTTTGTTATTGTGTGAGACCACTTGGAAGGCCTGTGAGCCGCCTTGGGTCCTTCCTGGCAGAAAGGCAGCATACAAATAAAATAAAATAAAATAAAATAAAATAAGCAATCTATAAATGAGGGAAATCCACAACTATTTTTGTTGTTGCCATTGTTGCTGTTGTTCTTCCAGGGGCCGTATCAAGCACCTTGATGTGGTGACTCTGCTTCGCCGCATTCAGCCACCCCTCGGCTTTGGGAAGCTCTGCCCCCACCGAGTAGCCTGCAAGGTAATTCCAAAGGCCTTCAGGAGTATGGGTAATTTCTGCTTCCCTCTAGCTAGGGGAGTAAAAGTCTCTGCAGCAGAATCCCTGCACCAAATTGTAGGACTTTATCCTTCACTTCTTCTATGGGTCAGGAAGGGAGAGAGTCAGGGAAGTAATGATGCTTGGGGAGGGAATGGAAGCTATGCAGAGTCGGGAAGGGAATGGCTATGCTGGTTGACGGCTTCTGGGAGTTGTAGTCCAAAGAAATAACATTCCCTAAACTCTGGTTTGAATGTGTTTGTCTTTGTGTTTGTCTTTGCAGAGATTAGTGGCTATGAACATGCCCCTGAACTCAGATGGAACGGTCACCTTCAATGCTACCCTCTTTGCCCTGGTGCGGACATCCCTTAAGATTAAGACAGAAGGTGAAGTACAAGATGATGCTTTGGCATATAGCCCCAATATACACAAAGACAGTTCTTGCTGATGAAGGGAAAGAACTTTATATGTGCCAGGCCCCATTACTAGGTTTTCACAAATCCCCGTGCTTTGCTTGCCAGCAGCAACTTTCTGTCCTATCTCTTGTGAGTATCTTCATCCCTCCTGTCCAACACAAAGATGCTTTCCCTCCCTGGAAATCTGAGGAGTGGGAAATCTTTGCTGTTCTTTCCTGATAGGGTCTTATGAGAGAGAAGAGGTTGGAAAGATGCATAGTGACCACAGATAATAGCTAGCTGTTCAATGAAATAATTATTTGTTGTTGTTGTGTGCCTTCATGTCACTTCTTACTTAATGGCAATACTAGGGTGAACCTATCATGGAGTTTTCTTACAAGAATTGTTCAGAGGAAGTTTGCCATTGCCTTTCCCTGAGGCTGAGACTTGCTCAAGGTCACCCAGTGGGTTTCATGGCCAAGCTGGGAATTGAACCCTGGTCTCCACAGTTATAGTTCAACACTCAAACCACTATGCCACACTGACTCTGCAACAATTACATTTGGCATCATATATGACATATCTCACACATATATATGAGATATACATGAATCCCAGCATCAGAAAATTGGATCTGATCCCAAACTCTAAGGTTTCTATTCCTTCTAAAAACGTCCTTTGTGACCCTCTTGCTGCCAAGTTGTAATATTCTGTGATGTCAGCTATCCAAAGGTCCTTGCTTCATTCCCAGGTTTTTTTTGCCTTAGCTTCTTTCCATTTTACTTCAACCCTCACCTCTTAGTTCTAGAGTCACTCCCCAAGTGGTGTCCCTGGGTGCTAGAGTGAGTCCCTAAAGACAGGAATTTTTGGAAGATTTTTGAATACAGGAAGGTAGATTTTTGCTTGCATATTAGAAGGAACGTCTTGGCAGTGAGAGCAGTTTGGCAATGGAACCAATTGCCTGGAGAGGTGGTGGGGTTTCCATCTCTGGATGTCTTCAGAAAGAGGCCGGACAACTACTTGCTGGCGATGCTTTATCTAGAGATCCTACACTGAGCAGGGGCTTGGACTCAGTGGCCCATAGGGAACCTTAACTCCATGAGTCTATGAAAGTCTTTTTCTGTCCATTCCTATTATAGGAGATTTGGATGTGGCCAACAAGGAGCTCCGTGCTGTCATCAAAAAGATCTGGAAACGGACAAAGCCTAAACTACTGGATGAGGTGATACCCCCGCCAGAAGGTCAGTACTCCTGTCCTGGCAACAACAAATCTAGCCTCTTCTCATGTGTTTCAACCATTAAGGGAGAAGTAAGGAGCAGATCAGGGACGTAGCGAAGGGGGGGGGGGTTCTTGGGGTCCGGACCCTCCTCCCATTAGAAAAATGAATGATGCGTGCTGCTGCGCCACCGCGCCCAAGCCCCATTATAATGGTGGCACTTAGTCTGGACCCCGCCTTCCTAAAATCCTAGATATGTCCCTGAGCAGATCAAAAATTATGTTGTTTGCTGGGGCCTTTCAAAATCTCCGAGCCTTGAGCCAGCTACCAGCCATGCTGGGTTTCTGGCACCAGTCACAATAGGCCTTGCAAAATAATTTTTACTCTCTCTCTCTCTCTCTGTTATTATGTGCCTTCAAGTCATTTCTGACTTATCGTGACCCTAAGGCAAACCTATCATGTGGTTTTCTTGGCATGTTTTGTTCAGAGAAGGTTTGCCCTTGCCTTCCTTTAAGGCTGAGAGAGTGTGACTTGCCCAACGTCATCCAGTGGGTTTCCATGGTTGAATGGGGATTCAAATCCTGGGGTCTAGAGTTGTAGTCCAGTGCTCAATCCATTACACCGTACTGGCTGTCTCTTTCTCTCTCTCTTTCTCTAACACACACTCTCTCTCTCTCTCTCTCTCACACACACACACACACATATAATAATAAAATGACATGAAATGTCAAATGTTTTTTAGTGCAAGATGGAGTTTATCTTTGGAACTACAAGTGCAACCCCATTATTCCATTGCTATGGGGTGGGGATGCTGACGCTCTTGCAGCACCTTGAAGATAATTACCTCCCAGTCAATTTGATCTATAAGCTGCCTCAGCAGTGATTTTTGACTTTTAAAAAACAGCCTGGCTGGTTGTATGGGGCTTCATGGAAGAATGGTTGTTTCAAAACAACCCATGTTTCTTAACCAGCATGTGCTTAAACCTTCCCTTGGCAGAGGAGGAGGTCACTGTTGGAAAGTTCTACGCTACATTTTTGATCCAGGATTATTTCCGTAAATTCCGTAAACGAAAGGAGAAGGGGATGCTTGGACCAGATGGTTCCCCGAGCAACTCTACTGCCTTGCAAGTGAGTCTCTCCTTGTTGTAAGTATGGGCCTCTGTGTCAGGTGGTCTCATGAACAAGGAATGCAACATAGATCCTGGGCAGCTCTGATCCCACTGTCCTTATGCCTCTGTCCCATTCAGGCTGGGTTGAAAAGTTTGCAAGACTTGGGACCTGAGATCCGTCGGGCAATGTCTTGTGACTTGGAAGAAGGAGAGGAGGAAAATGGGGAAACGGTGTGTGAGGACGAGGAGACTGTGGCCTACAAGGTGAGCCTTAAACTTAGCATTCCCTCAGGAAGTAATTCTGCATTGAGTGGACTTTACCAGTTTGGAGTTGGAAAGTCATGTGGCTGAATGCTTCTATGTGTAGAAATATTCTCTTTGACAAGAGAACGTATCATAGGGAGTGTTTATAAACTACAGCTCTTCTTCCACAGATGCACTACTTTTCTATTTGTAGGGAATATTTGTGTATGGAAGTGCAGCCAGTTGTGTGATTTCCCTCAGAAACAAATTTAACATTTCAATGAAAACCAAGTTGTTTTCTTGTCCTGCAGTTGGAAATGTAATATTACAGTAGGCATTGCTAATCTTTGGGCTCATTCACATTACAAAAAAAATCGTTTGAAACCGATTCAATCACGTGAAGTTCCTACTCACCCCGAATCTACACAAGCGAATCCGGGCTGTGCACACCCGTTCCGTGTTAAATGGCCCCTAGCGCGGGTCTTTGAAATCGGCGCAAATGCCGTTTCTTTTAAAAACCCCGGGTCTGGGAATGAGGAACTTGGCCTCGATCACGATCGAGGCAAATTGAGGAGGGATTTAGGTCAGAGGGTGGGCAAAGGGCAAGGCATTTCCTCCCCTCATCGGGGGGAGGGGGAGGAGGAAAGAGCCCTGGGCGAGGGAGCAAGGGAAGGCATTCTTTGGGCCTCTTTTCCTGCATCCCCTGCCCAAAAGCCTCTGTGCGCTGGCCATTCCTTCCTTGCAGAGGAAAAAATCACGGAGCTCATGTCAGGCAAACCCCCCCCCCTTTTCAAATGCAAACAATTTCTATTCCAGATGTACGTTTCCTTTTTAACCATTTTTTTTGAGCGCACATGCGCATGGTTTATATTCCAGAATGTATATTTAATTTTTAACCTTTTTTTTGAGCGCACCTGCGCATGGTTTATATGGCAGAATGTATATTTAATTTTTAACCATTTTTTTTGAGCGCACCTGCGCATGGTTATATGGCAGAATGTATGTTTAATTTTTAACCATTTTAGCGCACATGCGCACATGCGCATGGTTTATATTCCAGGGCAGATGGAGCCAGGCTTGCACTTGCAGAGGAGAAGCTACAATGTTGCAACAATCAATGTTACATTTTTACCAATTTTTTTTGAGCAAATATGCGAATGATTGTCTTCTTGAGCCGATACAGCAAGGGAAGCAAAGGGAAAGCTAATGTTGCTTTTAAAGCAAAAAAAAAAAAAAAGAAAAAAAAGGGGGCAGATCTGACCAAAAGCCCAGGTTTATTAAAGAGAGAGAGAGAGAGAGAGGCATCTCTTCCCTGCTTCAGCCGCTGAAACCCCTGTGCCTGGCTCTTTAAAAAGGGAGGACATTCCCCCGATGCCCTGCAAACGTCACCATTACGATAGCTTGATTGGCAGCGGCCTCTACAGAATGCATTCGATTTCTGTCAAAATGCATTCGATTTCAAATTTGTAGTGGGCACTTGCTAACGGAGCGATTCGGGGGAGGGCTCCGGATCATCCCAGTTCCCTCCATGTCTTTTAGGCCAGTATGAATGGGTTGATTGCATTTACTGAGCTAGAATACTATCTATGGAGTCTGAAGGCATGGATTTTGTTTCACATTTGCAACCAAATCAGTTGCAAAATCTCCAACCGGGAAATAATTTTTATGTGATGGGGTAAAATGTTAGATTTTCATATTGTCTGTGGTTTAATTCACTTTCCTGAGCCACCTAACTTCTTTTAGCAAGTTAAGATACTTGGTGCAAGTTCAGGTCAGCTAGAAAAGGATTGTGTTATAATGATGCTTTGAGATGCAATGATCAGATCTGAAAAGAATTGTAGGATAATATTACATACAAATTGGTGGAGAGCATATTATTTTGAAAGATAAATCCTGGTTTCTGTTTCTTACATTTTCTTCCCAGAATGCTTTGTACTAAATGCAAATTAAGTACATTTCTACTAGCCAGTTCTCTCTGCTTTTCCACACCTGCTGTTCTGTGTTCAGATTGGAAAAGTCTGTAAACGAGTTTCTGGGAGAGCAGATGTGTGTACAATATGTTGCTTTGCACTGTAGAAAAGAAGAAACTGGAAGACTGTGAAATATTTGGGGGAGGAAGTAAGAATTGTATTTCTAGCTTGTCTGGTTCCAAAGGGGGCAAGGTGAGAAATTTGCTGAGACAGCAAATGTCTCACCTTGTTGGGGCTCACCAGGAGCTGCCATATCATCACTCTCACAAGAATGAGACAACATGAGTGAATTATTTTGGTTGGCACACATTCCTCCTCACTGAAAGTTCCTTGCCTAGCCCTTTGCAGACCCCCAAATCCTGGAAGGTGGACTTTGATTTGCAGTAGCATGTGGGTGAGGAATTGCTTATGCCTCAACCTATGCCCTCAGATCTATAAGCATTCTTCCCATGTACCTTTGGAATCTGGGTAGTGCAAATGTTCAGTGAATAATGCCACTTTGCATGTGCTCAGATTCAGTACTTGGATATTTCCCAATGCTGAATCTTAGTATTACAAACCAGTTCTAGGATGAGTTTGAAATTAAGCCATGAGAGGGGAAGGAAGTTTCTGATTTAGTTCATTGCTTGAAGAGTGAATTCTGTGTCTGTTCTTATAATCAGAAGATCCCTTTACATGTTACATCCCCCCCCTCCTATACTGAGCTCATCACTACATGGAGGTCTGCTCTTAGTCAGCTACAATGCACCTTCTAAATTCAAGAAAAATATATGCACCCCAGATCTATATTGTATAAGAAAAAATACATTGTAGTGCAAGAAGGTGAACCTGGTCATGCAGTTTGCCACCGTAATATCATAGAGAAATCAAGACAGGCAAAAAATATTCCTCCTGCCCCTCCTCTGATTTGATGCAAGCAGATGAATCAGAAGAAAGGGGGGAGGAGAAGAAACAGGGACTTGAAAAGATATCAGACCCAAGCAAGAGGGGTTGGAAGATGGAGAGTCTGAAGAAAAAGAAAAGTAGTAGAATCACACACAGACTGAATTCTCATTACAAACAAATGGCCATAATTATCTGTTGATGGAGAGTGACATTATTCTAAGCGTTAGCATCTCAGCAGTAAAATCAAGACTATACATTTTATACCAGAAATCCCAATAAGGTCTGCTTCCCTTTGGAGGAATGTTGTTGTGTGCTTTCATGTCATTTCTGACTCATGGCTACCCTACAGAGGGGATTTGGCTCTTCCTCTGAAGCCGAGAGAGTGTGACATGCCTAAGGTCACCCAGTGGGTTTCCACTGTTGAGTGAGGATTGAAACCCTGGCCTCCAGATTACCGGTACTGTTACTACTACAGGAGAAGAGATTCCATCTAAACATTAGGAAGAACTTTCTGATGGTAAGAGCTGTTCAACAAAGGAATACACTGCTCCAGAGTATGGTGGAGTCTCCTTTTTGAAGTTTTTTAAACCAGCTGGATGGCCATCTCTCAGGAGTGCTTAGATTGTGTATTCCTGCATGGCAAAATGGGATTGAACTGGATGAACTTTAGGGTCTCTTCCTACTATGATTACATTATTCTACTCCAACACCCAAACCTCTGCACCATGCAAGCTGTCAGCAAATATAATGAAAGAAAGAGGAAAAGGACAGAAGGAGGAGCCTTACAATGTAAAGAAAACTCTTTGAAAGGGAATTTGAGGAGAAAGAAGATTAAATCAGGGATAGGGAATACAGCCCTCCATATATTTCTGCCTGCAACTCCCCTGAGTCCTAACCAGCTTAGTCAATGGTGAAGGATTATGAGAGCTGTTGTCTAAAAATACCTGTAGTTTGAAAATGTCGATTTGCCACAAATACCACCCAGGCTTAAGAGATGAGTAAAGCAGTGGATCTCACATTGATTTGAAATCACCAGCTTGATCTTTGGATATAGGACTTGATGTTTATGTAATGTGTGAAGAGATTTGAAAGCAACCGTGAATGGCAGTAGTATTTCTGAGGCATATATGGTTCTTCCTTTCATTCTGACAGAGCTCTGAGGCATTGTATGGCAGTGCTCCTGACCGCCATGTCTCAGCTGATGCAACTTCACCAGAACAGGAGAGCAAGACTTTGATGAATGGCCTTGTAGGTTCCCGGCATCCCTCGAGTGTCAGCCTCTCTCACATGACAAAGGGGCCAACCCATTACGAGGATAATGTCAGTGGCCATGATGAACCCACGGAATTGCCCAATATGACCACGCGACGCAGGATAAACAGGTGAAAACAGAAGGGGGGTTCTGCTAGGCAGGATGTAGACACGAGTCAACTGATTTGGACTTAAGGCAGACTGAATTCACTTCAGTGACTTGACTTGGACTTGACTTGGCAAAAATTACATACTGATTCAACCTGACTTGAGACGCGTATATTTTTAGTGACCGACTTGCTGGTGCCATTTACTTTGAGTGGCAGGCAAAACTTGTTTTCTTAGAAATGTGGGGTGCATTTCTAGGAAGGGAACAACAAATACATTAGGCAGTCGGCTTGAGGAGGAAGCATCTTGACTTGGACTTGCTTTAGAAAGCTCCTTCTGAATCTTTATAAGGCTCATCTGATGTGCAATGGGGACAGGCTGCCAGCCAGACCTCAATCTCTGCCTTAAGCCCATTGCCTAATGTACTGGCTGTTCCCCTTTGAGAAATGCACTCTGCCTTCTTTGTTTCAGTTAAAATTTGGCTCTGAGAGTTGAGACTTGGCTTAAAACGTGACTTGAAAGTATTTTGCAAGGACTTGAGATTTAACTTCAGACTTGAAAGTAGAGACTTGAGACTTGTCTTGAGATTTGCACTAAAAGACTTGGCTACATTACTGCTGCTAGGCTTGGAAAGGAAGAAGACGGTTGCAATTCTCATGGAGTACATAGTGAGGCAGGGAGTTATGATTCCAGGGTTCCTCACAAATTTAATCTTCTCTATCTATTCAGACGGAGCTCTGACGGTAGCTGCATCCCACCAACTGTGAAAGAAGAAGCTACCCACAATGAGGATTATGGTGAGGACACCTCAGTTGAGCAGGGTTACTACAGCCGGGAGGAGGACTCTGAGAGCATGGCCTCTCGTGAAAGGTGAGAATAAGGCCTTCATACACTACACTACACAGACGCTCTGGACATGACACTGGTCCTATTGGCAAGTTGCCATTGCTACAACGGAAGGAGAGTTCTTTCCCATGGTCCAGATCCATATTGTTCGAGTTAATATTAATTATGAATAATAATTAATAGTAGACAAATGATCTGGTCTCTTACTAAATATTTTTAAAATATATTAAAAGGTTTATCTCATCCTATATCATGGCATCCCAGGGCAGCATACAAGTAGAATCAGCATATGCAGTTCAAAACGATTATAATTCAAAATATTAAAACTAATTTAAACAGATTCAAAACAAACTAAACAGTTTAACAAGTTAAGGGTCAAAATAGTTTGGAAAACATAATATTTTTTTTGGGGGGGGGGAATAAACTAGGGCTCAAAAGCTTTAATAAAAAGCCTTGTTTGAATTTGGTATTAAGGGGAAAACAATGCTGGTGCTAGCTGATATCAAAGGGAAGGTCTTCTTCTCTCCCTGTGGATCAGGCAACATTTATGCAAGAAGGAATCAGATCTCTTCCCCTTTGCACATGATAACTGGAGCAAGGTAGAGCTTAATTCAACAAGAAGGTGACATCATGGACCACTGTACTGACAGCCCACAAGCAGTTCTTCACAATACTATGTGTGTTTGGGTAGGAGGGATAATTGTAAATTATACATAGCCGGCACCCAACCTAGACATTGATTTGATGCCTCAAGAGGATGGATTCCTGCAATTCTACCAGGGTTTATAAAAGTTATTGTTTTGGACAGCATCTCCAATGGAATTCCTTCAGCCAGCACGGCCATGCAGACTGTAGTCAAAAAGGTAACTGTTTCAAGCCCTAGATTTTACTGAAACCTACTGCTGCCACACAGCTAGAACCATGAAGAACAAAGGCAGGTCAGTAGAGGGAACTGATTCTGAGGAATACCATTCACTGATCTGTGTGGTTCTGTATGTTTTTGTCCCATGCAGGCAGCCATCTCTGCACAACCCTCGGCCCCACCGCCATCGCTGGGATAATGGCTATGGAGGCTCCTTGCCCCTACCCTCCCGGCGTGTCAACAACGGGCTTGTCAATGGAGTACTGGATGGCAGGCAACCGAAGCGCAGGCGCCTCTTGCCTCCCACGCCTACAGGTCAGGGGATACCTGGGATTAGGGATTGTTCAACAACTCAGGGAGGAAAACCTGTTAAGGTTGGGATAGTGTGGGTCCCTCGAAAGAATACATCTGTGCACTATACAGAAGAAGACATATACATATACAGGAGTGGGGTGGGGCAAGGCATTTTGGCCCTCTATGGAGCTTTGGCAGGGGGAATATGTGGTGAAATTGTCTCCCACAGCTATAGACAATACAGTTAAAAACTTACAAAAGGTGAGCATTAAAATAGAATTGAACCATTACAGTACTAAAAACATGTCACCCATTAAAAGAATGAAATGCAATTAAAAGGATAAAAGCAATTAAAAACAGTACACTTGAAACATTTCAGCACCCCCAGCCTGTTCTTTAAAAACTGTTGTAAAAACCTACTGGTATTATGAAGTAGGAAGCAAGGGGAAGGGAAGCTTCTTGCAAATAAAAGATGAGTGTATCAGAAAGCCCAGCCTAGCCTTTTCTCAGATGTTATTCTGTGTCGAGTTAAGTCTCTTCATAAGAGAAACATTTAAGTATTTGACATTTCCCACCACCCCAAAGTGCATTCTGAAGAGTTGCAGACTGAGGCAGGAAGCAAAAATCAAAGCAAAACAAAAAAGGGGGACAGAAGAAGCTCTCTCACATGGAAGTGGGACACATTTGCCCAACTGTGTGCAAAGATCTCCATGAGCTTACCTATGGAACAGACAGAAGGTAGTACATTGGGGTGAGAGCAGGTGGCAGAATTATATTTAGAAGCAGCAGGTCCTAGTTTCAAAACATTTGGGAAGCACAGTTGTGCTTTATGGGGAAAAAAGTAGTCATCCCTTACCACCAGTAGTGTAATTAAAGTTGGCATCACCGGGTACAGCAACTCTTCATGTCACTGTCTCCACTGACCTCCTCCTATAGCACACCGTACAGAATCCTTAGTGCTGCTTTTTGTATTAATGTTGCTCATAAATCATAATTCCCATATCTCGCAAAATTAAAATTATACCTTTAAATTACAGTATCAGATGTACACCCTAAATGTATTTACGTGTACATAGTTTCATGTGGTTACAGTGAAAATTTAGTAAGATGTGATATTTTAAAAGAAAATTTTAAAAGAATACAAATGTTTAAAAAATACATTAATTAAAATTTAAAATTATTTTCTTTCTCTTCCCACTAAGCCTTGCCCCACCCACAGCATCTCTTTAGCATTTTAAAGGGACACAGGTGAATGCCACAGCCCTTTCCTGACAAAAGGCAGATGTTTGGGGAGTAGTGGTGTCACCCCATCCTTAGGATGTCACCTGATGCAGTCCACACACCACACACACCCCAGTGATGTTCCTGCTTGCCAACACCAGTGACCTCTGATGCTTTCTCTGTCATTTCCTTCTTTTCGTAGGTCGAAAACCAGCCTTCAACATCCAGTGCCTGCAGCGCCAAGGCAGCTGCGACGACATGCCCATTCCAGGCACCTACCACCAAAATGCCCCACCTTGCCGAGCACGTTCACAGGTAAATTTTCTCCTGTTTCCCTGTGTGAAATGGTGAATGAAAGCTAAAAGGAGAAAAGTTTAAAGAAAATCTGGTTGAAAATAATGTCTTTTGATGCTAAGGCTCTTTCCTCACCAGCCACTGCGTGTAAATACTGTTTTCTGGAAAGCCACTCTGCCAGCCTTGAAAGTCATTCTTTTGTATCATGGCTTCACTGAGGCTGACCATTGAAAACAGGTCTAAGGGTCTCTTCAAAACCAGAGAACTGAGAACCCCATTTTAAATGCATGAACAGTATCTAATTCAAAGTGAAGTTTGCACTCAGACTACAGTGCACAACTTCATCCAGTATTGTTGTATTAGTAGCATACTAACATTATTTGATTTTTAATAGGGCTTTGTTATGGTTACCTGGGTCTATCATGTTATCCAAGATAAGACTGTATTGTGCAATGATCTGATGTTTCGTCCTGCTTTAATTCTGGTTCTGTCTATGTTATCAAAAAGTTAAAGTCCACAATTTAGTGTAATCTTCTACACAGCCTGTCAGTGCTTCTGAGGCCATGCCATCCAACTTAATCTCACCTCTTCTTTCCTCAATACCAGGGCTACGGCAGCTACGACTCATGGCACAGTGGCAACCATGCCTCAACGGGTTCTTCACAATCGTGGGCTACACCACCTAAACGGAGCAGGCTGCTTTATGCCCCACTGATCCTGGTGGAAGGGGACGAGTTGCCAGGGCACAACTGGGAGAAAAACAGCAATAGCCTTCCACCCATGTCGCGAGCACGCTGGTATATGAATGAGCCAGAGCTGCCCTATCGCACATATGGCCATCTTCATGTGCCTGGCCC
This sequence comes from Sceloporus undulatus, assembly GCF_019175285.1. Taxonomy (NCBI): domain Eukaryota; kingdom Metazoa; phylum Chordata; class Lepidosauria; order Squamata; family Phrynosomatidae; genus Sceloporus; species Sceloporus undulatus. Next base: position 190,057,245 of record NC_056523.1, read on the forward strand.
ACTCAAGCACAGCTACAATGACAAGCGTGGCAGTGCAGACAGCCTGGTGGAGGCGGTGAGTGCAAGATAGGGTGCTTTCTTTCTAGAATATAGTACTTTGGGTATCAGAGCTCTCCAGTGATTCAGAACCCGATGTGTGGGAGTTGGGGGGGGGGGCTGCAGTGAGAAAGACATGGGGGACTTCGGTTAGAATCAACCACCCCAGGACAAAAGCCCTGCAACTATAATCCTCTGTTTTGATAAAAAATTTGCTGGTTAGGACATGGTAGATCTGGTTACTGGAAAGACTGCATGCTACACTGACAATGATTAAATTGCCCAAAGCACAGAGAAAGGCCAGCCTGATTTTGCAGACTGAAATTAATTGTACACAATAGCTTTGCACCATCAGTTCCAGTCTGCTAGCCCTGGTAGATTAGCAAAGAGGTAAAAGCAAGGCACTGAAGTCAAAGGACCAATGGAAGACTTGCATGCCCTACTCCCTGGCTGCTTTCTAAGATAACACCAGGGACTGTCCATGTGTTTTTGAGGCTATTCTTCCGCCACAGTTAAAGCTAAAACCAGGCAATTCTTTTTAATTAAAAGACAAGTTTTTAAAATTTCTGAATCATTATACCATTTCATAATGTGACTTACATGTTGATGAAAAGGATATTGAGTCATTTTTCAACTAGAGTGCCTCTTGACTCATTATGCCTTTCATCTATTGACTCCATGATTCTATTCAGGAATCACGCCAAGCCCTGGATTATAGTAGCCATAAATCACAATCCAAGCAACAGTTTGAATTTCCAGGCATACCACAGGCTAGCCATGGTTTAGAGCAGCAGTGGGCAAAGTGCAGCCTGTGGGATGCATGTGATTCCCCCAGGGCCATTTTTATGTCCTCCAGGCCCTCCTGGGGTGAGAAATATGCTCCAGAATGTTTGTAGTCCCACCATGCCCCCGCGGTCAAAAACAATTTTTGCAAAATTTTTCAAAAAATGTTTTGACCCAAAATGTTTCAAAATGTCCACTGGGGATATGAGGTGCATTTCTACCACACCTTGCAGGCCCTTGGGCCAGTTTAGGCTCAGAAGAAGCATTTTTTGAAACCCAAAACATGGTGAAAAGGCCCCCATATCTCTTAGAGATCTTTAAAATGATGATGATGGTGGTGTTGGTGATGTGCAATATCTCTTAGGGAGCTACTTCAGGCCACTACCCTTCCACAGGTGTCCACCCCTTCTGATCTTTTTTTCCTATATGTATATTAGATTTAGGTCCATTAGCATAAATCCTGTCTCCATAATAAAGTGGCTTCTGGAGGCAGAGCAATGACCACAACTGTGGTTTGTCAGTTCAGGGATTGCGTCAAACCATAGTGAGCATAAACCTTGCGTTGCAAACCCACTTCAACCCGTAGTATCTGATTCTCCTTTGTTTGTTTAACTTTCAAAACCAAGGTCTGCCAATTCTAGCATCACTGTTAACCCATAGGCAAATTTTCTTAAGTAAGCTTTGGCCTGGTGTCTAATTGAATCACAGATTTGATAGATGCAACAACTTTATCTAGTGAGCTCCTTTCTTCTTTTATATTCCAGGTGCTCATCTCTGAGGGCCTGGGCGTTTATGCCCAAGATCCCAAGTTTGTGGCCTTTACCAAGCGTGAAATTGCTGACGCCTGCCACATGACCATCGATGAAATGGAAAGTGCAGCCATGGACTTGCTTAGCCGCAGATATGTTGGCAGTGAAAGAAGCAGCCGCAGTGGCAGTGGTGGCCAAGTCTTGTATAGCAGTGATGGAGAGCACAGTGGCGCTGGGAGCCTGGGCCCCATTTACAGCGATGAGGAATCCTTCCGTTCCCCCCGCGAGGAAGAGGACTTGGCTGATGAGATGGCCTGTGTCACCTCTTATTGACCATGAAGTGCCCCCTGGTGGGGCATGGAGAGACAATTGCCACAAGAAAGAGCGGGAGAGCAAGAGATCTGGCTCTGGAGTCTTTGGGCTAAGGGCACAGAGACTCACCAAAAGGTGTGCCATAGTATGAGTGACTTGTTTGGAAAGGGAAGCCTTAGGATGGAAACCAAATGCTGCCCTCTCACTAGCCTATGCAAAACCAGCTATTAGAAACACTGTGCACTCTTCTGGTTTAGGCAGTCAGCTATTTGCTGCCTCTTCTTCACGCTTTTGACTCCTTGATGGTTATGCAAAAACTGAAAAGCAGCCCTGGACTGCTTCCTCTAGGGAAGGGTTGTGGCTTTTGAAAAGCTGATGATTCGCAATCTTTTTTTTTGTACCAGAAACAATAAATATTCTTTGAAAGATGGGGTAGTCTGTTTTACTGGACCAACTGAAAAAAAGAAGAAGTCTTCAGCTTTACTTTTCCACCTTTCCCTGGTTTTCTTCAGCTATCACTCATCTTATATGGAATCATGGAGCATAAACAAATCACAGTGTACTCTGTAAATATAATTAATACAGGCATGAAACATTAGAAAAGACAATGATGCTAGGAAAACTAGAAGGCAGTAGAAAGAGAGGAAGGCCATGTGTCAGATAGTTAGACTCAAGTCAGGGACCTAAGTAGAGCAGTGGAGGACTGGGGGTCTTGGAGATGTTTCATCCACAGGGTCACCATGGGTCAAAGTCAACTCAAGGGCAGTTAACAACAGCACAACACACATAACAACTGGATTGGCATTCCATGCTCTTCTCGCTCAGTCCCATGTAGAGAGTAGTAGTCCTAGTTCACATCTGTGCCCTGAATGGGGTGATTCCATCTTCTGTCATATTTCAGAGATGGTTAAAAGGTGCACAGAAATAGCATTCAGTTAAATCCTTACCAAGTTGAAAGACTGATGCCTATTGTATTGTTCTGTATTGCATTCTACTATAATAAGGCAAGATGTCTGCATATAGCATGTCCAACAGACTCAACCTCCATTTCCCACAGCCAAGAAAACTTCACTGTGTCCCCTTAGCAATTGGCTGTTTTGCTACACTGGAAAACCACTGAATCAGTTTTTGTTGACCTTGAAATAAGGTGGAGCTCTTGAATTGAAATAATTGTCAGATCTCGGGTAATCCCTGCATAAAAATTATTATATCTATAGCTTTTTTCCCAATTCACAATCTCTAATGGAAGCCCTAGTGACCTCTTATGAAATCCTAGGCTTCCAGAGAAACCTGGTTTAGAAAACCTGTTCTGAGAAAGCCTGCTGTTAATTCCATTTAGGGTTAAGCCAAACATACCATCCAATCACTTTGCTTTCACTCTAACTTTTTCTTTTATATTGGGCTTCAACATTGATTTGCCCACAAGAGTGCATCTTCTGTTTGCAACATGGAACATGAACATTAGAACCACCTTCTTATCTGAGATTCACTGACTGCATAATTCCTATACCCAAAGGATCATTAGGAATGCACGCATTTGCATTACTTTCTTCCTCGAAGCATTTTAGAACTCCACTGTTCAGTCAAAAAGGCTCCTAGAGTGGCTTACAGATTAAAATAAAATATGACGCTCCTTTCCCACAGGCTTACAGTCCAAAAGACACAACACGAAAGGGAAAAAAGGGATGAAAATTGAAGAGAAAAGGACACTTACATTTACAGAATTTTTGTATGAATGAAAACAGTTCAGAGAGAGGAGGAACAAAAGTCTCTTGGCAGGGTGAATGCAGTTGCCATCCTCCCCTTTGCTGCAGCCTCAAGGAATGGCTGCTGCTCTATGATGGTTTAAAAAAGAACTGAAGACAAAACAGTTCCTTGCAACCCTTGGGCATTGCTTTTATGAATACCACCTGTGGTTCTTTTGTCTTAAGCCAGTGTGGGGAGTGTATAGTTCTCCAAATTTTGTTAGATGATAACTCCCATTTGCCTTAGACCACATAGCCAATGATGATGGGTTTTTGGAATTAAAATGCCACAACATCTAGAGGGCCACAGGTGATCATTCCGTTTTTACAAATGTGTGAAACATCAGTCAGCTTCCCTGCTGTGTCCTGAAGAACAGAATCACTGATACCTTTTAAGATTTCCCCAACAGCATGGCTAGCAGAAGAACCCACCTGCTCCATGGATAAAATGGGGCATCAAATCAGAGCAATGGCACCTCTTAAAAGAAGTGGATGCAGCCTAGTAGTCTTTTGAAGTCCTTTGTGATATGTTAAGAGAGGATGTCTTAGGCTTTCCTGCAGGCACAGCTGAATAAAACCCAGAAGTAAAATACAACCGAATAAATTCTTGATCATGGCAACAGGATTATGAAAGATCCTGCATATATAGTGACATGCATATGTGTAAGCCTGCCTGGCGGCAGTCTTATTACATATTTATAGCCTACCTTTCTTCAAAGGTGCTCAGGGCAGTGCACATGGCTCCCTCACACCTCTGAATGTACAAGCACAACACACACTATCCATCATCCTCAGAGGAACTCTAAAGTGTAGGTTAGAATGAGAGACAATAACTAGACCAAACCACAGGGTGAGCTAGATGGCTGAGCAGGGATTTGACACTAAGCCTCCTAAATCTAACACTTTACCTACTATCGATGGGGAATGTGTGGCTGCCCAGCTGTTACTGGACTACATGTCCCATCTGATCTAGCCAGAACAGCCAACGGTAAGGGCAGAGAAGTAGTGAAACCCATAGTGCTGCCTGCTGTATCCTCCTCAACCACACTCCCTCTCTATCCTCACTTCCAATAGTACTGTCCATCCTACATATTTCTGTCACTGCCACCACTTTTGTAGGAGCTCATATTCTCCACAGAGGCCTCCCAACTCCCTTCTGCCAGCCACGGGTGGTGAGGACCTCCTGTTTCTCAAGGTACATCATCTTTCTCCTTGGGCCCCAACTGGACCTGTGGAATGAAGACAGCCTGCCACTTTGTCCTGGGCCCCAAAGCACTAACCCAGTGGTTCCCAACCTTATCTATGCTCCACACCCCTAGGAAATGTTTGGTTCACGTTCGCATCCCCTACAAAACTAATACCACATTTCTAATATGTAAACCACATGCAAGATGGTGGGTGAACAAATTGAGCTTTTTTTTTTTAAAGAGCTTTTAACTCAGTGCATAACATGGCAATCCAAATCGAGCAATTAGATTCTAATTTATTCAGGGGGAAAAAGTAAATTCTACAATCCTCTTCTTTGGATTAAATAATGAGACTACTATCTGTGCAACACATCCACTTACTACCACTTCTCAAGGCACACTGGGAGCTGGTTGAGTGATGACTGATCACTCAAAGACACAAACTTCTCTTTGTTGCACACTCAGGAGGTATGGGCACACCACGTTGGGCACTAAGTGTTGGCTCATGGGGGCCATGACATTTTCAGGCCAACAACAACTCTAAGACACAGGCAGTCCATCCTGTACATACCTTTTAACTGTAGTTTTGGAAATGGGGGTCAGGGAGAGAAGGAACGAGGATTAGGGGAGCTATAATCCATTATTAACTTCCATTGAACAAAGAGTTTGCACACATTGCATTGTAAAATATTTTCCCCTCCAGGACAATGGGAAATCTTTGACAATGATGATAATGTGAAGTTTTAGCTGAGATTAATATGAGTATCCATAAACCACCAATACTAAAGCATTTTAACACTCCAGTGTTTATACTTAGCTCTCGGACTGAAATATGGGCTTCAGGAAAGGATGATGAAAGAATCTGGATTGAGACCACAATGAGGAAAGTGTTAGCGCTTCTTCACCACATCTCCACCAAAACGTTCTAATTTGGGTAGCCTGAAGTCTACATTTTCAAATATGAATGACATTTCACTACATTTGGTCCAAGAAACTATGTGCCGTAACAAACTAGTTAGTGTAAATTCCATGGCTTTACAAGCTAAAATCTAACACGGAATGGCAATATTATTTTTAAAATAATAATTTAAAAACTGACAGGACTGCAGCCTTATGGGAGAGACCAAAATCCAAAACCTTTGCAAGCAGAAAATCCTAAGTTCAGGTAGGAGTAGCAAAGCAGTCTTTAAAAGTGTTGAACAGCTGCTACCAGTCAGAGGAGAAAATACTGAGGTGGATATACCAATGGCTAAAGCAGCTTCTGGGATTCCAGCCTGATTCCATAAGTGTGAAGCTGGGGTAGCAGTAGAACACAATGTCTCTCAGAGTGTGGTGGAGTCTCCTCCTTTGGAGGTTTTGAAACAGAGGCTGGATGGCCATCTGTTGGAGGTGCTTTATGTATTCCTCCATGACAGTGGGTTTGGTTGGATGGCCCTTGTGGTCTCTTCCAATTCTACAATTCTATAACTCTTCGCCATCAGCCACACTGGTTAGGGCTGATGGAAGTTGCAGCCCAACAGCCTCTCAAAGACCACACATTGCCTGGCATCCAGTTAAAGACATATATATGGGTAAGTCATGCTATGCATATGGGGCCACAAAGTCATCATTGTGTAAAGGACATATCTTGCTGATAGTGCCAGAAGCAATATTGCACAGACAGCATGTTTGTCTGTGCCTTGTCTTTACATGTTGCAATCGTGTATTGTGTGTTGCAGTTGCACATCATGTACTGTGTATTGCCATTGTTTATCATCTATTGTACTTACGTATCCTATATAGTGTGTTGTGGTTCTCCACCATCTATTGTGCATTGTACAACTTACATGTGTTGTGAAATGTTGCTATTCTAAATGGGAGTCTGTCATGCTCACGCAGCATGTTTTTGCATGCAGATATTTATGCTATGCTGAGGGGATGTTGCATTGCAACTATCGCACACTCATGCAATATGGCAATGCGTCAGTTGCTGGCTGCTTCCAAACTCTTGTAGCAATAGTCTTTGCAAATGGATCTGGATTCACACGTGAGCCACTCATGTGCCCCAAATGAAGCTGGGATGCACCAGTGGCATTCCTCCCATTTTGTTTTCTAGTTTTGCTTATATTTTTTAAAGACAAAATACAGAGAATGTAGAGAGATTTTAAAAAGAGGTGATCAGATGGAAAGGAGAATTTGTCGTTAAGTCAAATTTGACATGTGGCAACTCTATGAATGAGAGATGTCCAAGACACCAAGACATTATCTATCCCATTCGTGTCTTGCAAATTCAGAACCGTGGTGCCCTATATTGACTCAACCAACCTGTAATGTGGTCTTCATCCCCCACGCCCTTCCACTTTACCAAGCATTATTGTCTTATCCAATGAGAACACGAAACTGGACCTCATTAAACCTTAGTTTCCCGCTCTTATAATGGTTCTATATAGAAGAGATGCCACATGTAAAAGTGCCACACTCTTGTTCAAACATATCCCATTATTCATTCTGGGAATCTATGGCTGGTTTAGTCAGGGCCACTCAAACCAGATGAAGCAAAATGTCTGAGGCATCATGGAACCTGTATAATCCCAGTGCAATTATTAGCATATTACCACTGTGTTAGAAAACAGTTTCTGTCATTACCATTTTTTATTTCCCTGTGTAGCACTTTTCTGGTGTTAGAAGTTGACAGCAAAGAAATAATGTGGTGTTTGATAGTTATATAAACCCCCTGAAACACACACATACACACACACCTCCGAGGTAGGATAATACCCAGAAAATGTGTTTAGTAATACAGTGGACAAACAGAGTGACCATGTGTCCTAAATCAGAGAGAACAGCTCTCTAGTTAAAGGTGTCCTCTGTTTGAAGAACTTTCAGTCCAGTCCAGATTTAAAGAGAAGAACAAGCAGACTTGAGTTTGAGAAGTCTTGCATGGCAGAGGGTTGGACTGGATGGCCCTTGTGGTCTCTTCCAACTCTATGATTCTATGATTCTAGCTTCAGCCAAGGCACAGTTGTAGTCTGCAAGTGTGGGCCAGAGAAGTTCCTCTTATTGTGGTCACTATATAAAGTCTCAGGTGCACTTTGATGGAGTTACATACAAGTTTAGTCTCTCTTCTCTGAAAATGCCAGCCACAGATGCTGGCAAAATGTCAGGGATAAACTCTTCTAGAACATGGCCACATAGCCTGAAAAGGAGCCTCGAAAGGTTGCCATAGCCACTTTGCCGTGGCTATACGTCACTCCTTTGGAGCATCATATGGATGCAGTGCTGGAGGAGTGCCATGATGCCATATGCCATGGGGAGTGCCACACAGCCTCAGGGCACCTTGGGGGTGCAATCAGGGCATGCATCATGTGGATGCGATACCCCACCTCTGCCTCCCGGCCGGCCTTTCAGACCTTTCAAGTCTCCAAAAGTTATGCTACAACAACACCAAAAAATGAATAACCATAAATGTCCTTCCTGGGCATTGGTTCCTTCCATGCCTCTGAGAAAGTCGACCAAGTATCCCAAGGGTTATGCTACAACGATACCAAAAATGAATAACGGTCCTTTGCTGGAGGAGCACCACATGCCTGGTGGAGTGCTCTCTCTAGGAATCTCTTAGTCCTTCAGCGCCACTTTTAAGTTGACCATAGTGTTGGGCTGGAGGACCGCCTAGATATTCCTAGAGAGAACGTATTAATAAAATTTGTGCATAATCAAATCTGCAAAAGTCAAAGCCGCAAACGTGGAGGGAGGAGTGTACTACTACACTACAACACCTTTTGCAAAGTTGCCACAAAATCTGAAGTTGAAGGCTTTCATGGCCAGCATCCATCATTTTTTGTGGGTTTTTTCGGCTCTGTGGCCATGTTCTAGAAGAGTTTCTTCCTGACGTTTTGCCAGCATCTGTGGCTGGCATCTTCAGAAGTTACTGGTGAAATGTCATGAAGAAACTCTTCTAGAACATGTCCACATAGCCTGGAAAACCCACAAAAAAGTATGGTACAAGACCCCTTTGCATACAGGTAAGGAAGAGTGAGTCCTGGCCCAGCCACCTGCCTGACCCTCCCTTTCCCATTCCAATGTGGTTTCCCCCTTTTGCCCACAAAGAACATGGCTCCTTCCTGGCTTCTCTGGCCAGTCCTGTGACGTCAGCCCCTGGGCTCTTCCCTCCCCTCCCTTGGCCCCTCCCTCCCCGGCTGTTCCGGAGCAGGCCCTCCCCTCCCTCCGCTCCCTCCCTCCCTGCCTGCCTGCCTTCTGCTGCTGCGTCGCCCTTGCTTTTCCCCAGCAAAGATGGAAGTCGTCAATCAGGTAAGCAGGAGAGGGATTCAGCACCAGGGACAGCTCCCCAATGGCCGCGCCCTGGCAGAGCCTGCCTGCCCCAAAGCTGAAGGGGGGCTGCAGGGGGGATGGCCCAGAAGGGCTGCTGCCCCCCATGCCTTGCCCCAGAGCAACCCCCACCCTACTCCACCCCACCCCCCTCTAATCCCTGGGGAGATTTAGCTTGGGATCAGCAGAAGGGGAGGCTGCTCTCATCATCTTCATCTTCTTCTCCTTCAAGCCTTGAAGAGGGTGCAGCAAAATCTGTGGGTCCCTGTTGCATTAAGGAGTGGGTCCCCAAAAATCAAGTGGGAGGGGAAAGAGAGATCTGATCTGCAAACATTTCCTTTGGAAGAAGAAGAAGAAGGGGGGGGGAGATCTATCTGCAATACATTTTCCCTCTAGAGCAAATCTGCAGCAAAACACCAGGGAAAGAGAGAGCAGCAGGAGATGGCTCTGCTGTTGCTGCTGCAGTGGAAGCAGACATTGGAAACAGTATAAATCCTAGCATCCCTAACCCTCCCCAAGATAAATAAAATTGGCTGAGGAGAGCTGGAGAGGGACCCTCTTCCCCCATCCCTTCTTCTTCTTCCTTTCTTTGCATTGCAAGAGGAATGAGAGAGAGATCTGGTTGGAGAGGATGGAGGATATGAGCTGGAATGGTCTGCCTTGGGGCATTGGCGCAGATTGGGATGGATGGAGGGAGGGAGGGAGGGAGGGAGGAGGGGGCCACCGGCAGCCAAAATGGCTGGGGCGATGCAGTAAAGCGACGCAACGCTGGGCAGCATTGGGGGAGCCAAAGGACGGAGGGAGAGGGGGGCCTGGATGCAAAACCCATCCTCCCCAGCTCTGCTCCTGTCAAGAGATTTGGGCTGGGTGGGAGCCACTGGGTAGTAGAGATCGATAGCTCTGCACTGAGGAGGATGGCCAATATAACCCCAGGCAGGCAGAAAATGCGTACGTTTTGGGGAAGGGGTACTTGGTATTGAAGGGGGTGGGAAGGATTAGTCATCATACTAATACAAGCTGGGAATTGGGGAGGAAGGGGATGGAGAGGTCCAAAGTGATGCATGGCATTGAGGAGGAAGAGAATGGAGGGGTCCAAAGCAAAACAATGCATGGCATAGTCATTCTAAATGATTGGTGGGAACTGGGGAAGAAGAGGATGGAAGGATCCAAAGTGATGCATGGCACAGTCATCCTAAATACTAGCTAGGAATCGAGGAGGAGGAGGATGAAAAGGCTCAAAGCCATGCATGGCATAATCATCCTAAATGCTAGCTAGGAATCAAGGAGGAAGAGGATGAAGGGACCCAAAGCAATCCATGGTATATTCATCACAAATGCTAGCTGACATTTGAGGAACAAGAGGATGGAAGGATCCAAAACAAAGCAATGCATGGCATGTCATCCTAAATGATAGCTGAGAATTGAGGAGGAAGAGGACAGAAGGATCTAAATCAGTGCATCACACAGTCATCATAAATGCTAGCTTGGAAATGAGGAAGAAGAGGATGAAAAGATTCAAAGCAATGAATGGCATAGTTATCCTAAATGCTAACTAGGATTTGAGGAGGAAGGGGATGGAGAGGTCCAAAGCAAGGTATGGTATAGTCATCACAAATGCTAGCTGTGAATTGAGGAGGAAGAGGATGGAAGGATCCAAAGCAATGCATGGCATAGTCATCCTAAATGCTAGCTGGGAATTGGGGAGGAAGAGGATGGCAGGATCCAAACTGATGCATGGTACAGAAACTGCAAGGATGGAAGGTTTTTGGAAAGAGGGCATTACCACCACCATTATCCTTGTTGCTGAAAATACGCATGTTCCTTTCCCTTTGCAACAGAAGATGGGTTTGGAAATCTGATAAACAGCAGGTGCTTCCCATCCAAGTTTGGGGGGGGAGGGGTGGGTAAGGCCGGCAAGAAGCGGACTGTGGGTGCCATGTATGAACAGGGAGGTTTGGGACAGAAGAGCTCCCTTTTATTGGGTGCACACACCAGATGGTGGGAGAAAGCATCAATATGGCCGCAAAAGGAAAATAAAGAAAGAAAGAGTCTAGAGGGAAACTGGGGTTGTGTTGGGGGATTGCAATGCCTGGCATCTACAGGAGGGTGGTGTTTTGGGGGGAGCTGTCAATAAATAAGCAGGGCTGGGGGTGTGGAGTAGAGTGGTCACATGCCATATGATAGGTGCTAGGAGGCAGGCCAGGATGAGGAAGAGGCATCTTCTAATTTCTGCTCCCTGGAGCAATGGCAGCAGGATGCATTGCAGGAAGGAAGGGAGGGAGGGAAGGAGGGATTGATGGGGTGTCTCTTTGGAAGGTGGGGGTTGCTTCTCACTCACTACAGCAGCTGGCCTGGAGGAGGAGGTGGTGCAGTGTCGTGTAATTTTAGCACACATGATGGCATGAAATGTTCCAGGAAGGTGGAGGAAAAGTCCGGATGGAGCATTTGGAAAGGAAGGAGTTGGATGTTGTTGAGTGTGGGGGAAGTGGAGCTACCAAAGAAGGACGCCAAGGAGGCCTGGAGAGCATAGCATTAGTAGAGCTGTTTCATCAGGGTAGGATTTGTGAGAGCCAACGTAGTGGTTTGAATGTCGGACTACAGCTCTGGAGACCAGGATCTGATTCCAAGCTCAGCCATGGAAACCCATTGGGTGACCTTGGGCAAGCCTTACTCTCTCAGCCTCTCTCAGAGGATGGCAATGACAAACCCTCTCTGAACAAATCTTGCCAAAAAAAATCCATGATAGGTTCACCTGAGGGTTACCATAAGTCAGAAACAACGTGAAAGCACACGACAACAACAACAACAAGGATTTGCAAAGGAGAGAAAATCCAGAAATTTAGAATTGGCTGCATCGAGTTCTAAGATATTCTGCGCCCTTTATCAAGCACCTGCTGAAGAGCAAGAGGTTGGGACGTGGGGTGGAAAGGAATTTGAAGAAATAACCTGGAATTTCTTTGGACTGGGCTTTTTTCTCATAGCTAAGCCTCTAGGATGTTGTTCATAAAGAAGTGAGCCTTCACTCTTGCAAAGGTTTGGTCCCTAGTAAGTGTGCTTCAAAATGGCATCTTCTTTTCCCCTGTTTAGAAATTCTAGGAAATAACACAAGACAAGAATCAGGCCAGGGATGGGGAAAGGATCTGCTGGACTATATTTCAATAAATGCCAAAGAGTCTTTGGTCAGTGAATCACGGTCATTCGTATTGGCTTTTGTATGAGTGCAATGTTCGGGGGTGGAGCGAAGGCTGCTTGCACTATTGGTTTCGTTTTTTTTTCCAGATTGTCTTTTTGATATTTGCTCTGATTTTGATTATGTGATCATTTTATGTGGAATTGTTGCCTTGGGGCTAGTATTTAGTTACTCGAATGCAAAGCTCCAGCCATGGAAGCAAATCGGGTACCAAACAAACTGTTTCAGCAAGGTTCATGTCTTTAGAGAGGGGATGAGTCTGGTTGCACTTCTGAATGTATCTGCTTTTTTTGGATAAGTGAGATGAGGAAGCTAAATGATTTTATTGACAGCAGCAAGTACCGGGGTGGGGATATTTAGTAAGGTACACTTTTGGGGAGAGATGGAACTGTAATGGGAAATGAAGTTGGTATGAAAAGATTCTGAACAAGAGAGATGTTTTTGCTCTGTTGTGCAGGGAAGAAATGATGCATGGTGTCCAGAGGATGGTTTAGGTCTTGGATGACGTGCGTAGGCAGTGGTGTCGCAGTGCTCATGTGTGGATGTGCAAAACAGGGATGTGTTGTCATTACTGGAACAGTTATTCACTTTCAGTAGTGAATCAGTGCAAAAAGAAAGTGGTGTGGCAGAATTAAGACTGTGGTTGGTGGTAGTGATGAAGAGTTTGTGAATAGGTTCTCCAAAGTGGCTTGTTATTTAAGCTGTGCTGCCGTTGAAGTTTTTGGTTTTCTCTCTATTTGTTAGGAGATACGGGTCATGGGTTTTTAAATAAGGGTTGTATAGTACCTTTTGCCGTTGTGGATGGATAGTCTCATGTTACAGAGTCAGTGTACTGTAGTGTAATGGTTTGAGCATTGAACTAGGACAGCGGCAGACTAGGGTTCAAATCCAATCTCAGCCATAGAAACACACTGGATAACCTTGGGCAAGTCACATGCTCTCAGCTTCAGAGGATGGCAAACCTCTTCTGAACAAATCTTGCCAAGAAAACCCCATGATAGGCTTGCCATAGGTTAGATACAACTTGAAGGCACACAACAACAACGTCATGTTATACCAGAGTGTATAGTAGGTAAGCCTGAAATCTCATGAGTGATCCCCATTGAACAAAACAGTACTTATTTCCAAGTAAACGTGTACAAGATAGCATTGTGAGCCACAAAGTCCTAAATTAGCCTTTTGGGTAAGATCAAGTATAGTGTGTGTAAGTTCTTATCTCACAAAGTGGCTTTGGGTAAGTCACTGCCCCTTAGTCCCCATTTGCAATAAGGAGAATAATAAGACTGGCCCTACCTCAAAGGGTTGTTGTAGGGATTGCTGAGGTAATATAGGTGAAGAACTTCAAATAAAATGCCAGGTATTCCTCCTCTGTTTCCAGATGGGAGGCTTCAGCCTTCAAAAGAACACACATCCTTTGTGTTGTGTACTGTAGGAGAGATATATGTGATTGCAAGTTTATAGAATATAAACTTTGTACTATAGGAAGCAATGTTATGCAAAGAAGTCTCTTGTTCAGAGGTGTGTGATGCATTCATTGCTTTTATGGTCTCTGAGGGGTGATACTTTTCTATGGATTTCTTCCAGAATAGTGGCAATATTCAAAAGGATCTCAGATGGCGTGGCCTATTGCAAGGCTCTTAGCTTGCCCTTCTTGGTTCTTGGGAGTTTGTTGGGAAAGAAGCAGAAGACAGCATGGTCCATAAGAGCAAAGAAACAGGGTTGGCATAGCATTTATGGTGGCAAGGGAGTTCAGTGACTGCTTTGATTTTGCTGGTGAGTAAGTGAAGAAAAATACAATTAACATATTGGTTCCCTGGGCACAAGTCAGGTACAGCCAGGGCAAGAAATAGCCAAGGCAGGGACAAATGTTGGGAAAACCTAAAGTGGCCGAAGGCATCCCAAAATGGAATCTGATGAGTAAGAGGCCAGGGGATCCAAAGGTAGAACTTGGATTATATTGCCTTTTGTAAGCACTGCTATTAGTTACCTGACAGAATCTAGCATTTCAGTTTGACTCAACTAGTTAGCAACTTTATTTAGCAGCACTGACTTGCAAAGAAGTATCTGATTGTGGTAGCCAGAGTATGTAACATGATTAAGATGTTACATATTAAGGGCTGCACCCACTTGGGTACAGGACTCGTGTAGGTTTGCAAGGCACAAAGCTGCTGGTTCTGGAGGTTTTGAAGCCACTTTGGCCGAGCCAGCCTCAGTTGACCATTTTTAACCTGCAGGAGGTTCATTTTCTTCATGATGTTATGTGAGTGCAAAATGAGAATAGCATCATTGGCCCTGCAGTGCCCTTGAAGGCTTGGCAAGTACTTTTATCTTCCTGCTCTCCAAAGTTGACCAAGACAAGGGGGGAAAAACACACATACATACATAGGGATAGACAGCCTTCAGCCTTTCAGGATCAACTTTGTTTTCTAGTAGAACTCTAAGATCTACCAACCACAGGAAGAACCATGTGGTTGGAAATGAGGCATCCCAGGCCTAGGAATTTGTTCCTGAGTAGCAGAATTGAATGGAATCCACAGTCCTTCCACACAAAAATCCATTCTGAGTAAGGGCAGGATGGGGGCTTTGAACAATTACACAGAGAAATTCTTATTGATCAACCTACAGTCAGATCCAGGGCTACTTTCTTCCCATTCTTGGTGTACAAACTCTCTCCTACATCGGCAAACATGTACAGGGGTACACATCCCTATATCTATATGAGTTAAGCTAAATGAAGCAGAGGTTTTCTCCTCTGGGTGCATGTACATTGTAAAAATAATGCAGTTTGACACCACTTTAGCTGCCATGGCTCCATTCTACAGAATACTAAGATCTGTAGCTTTGTGAGGCAGCAGCACTCTTTCACAGAGAAGGCTAATGACCTTGTAAAACTACAAAGCCCAGAATTTCTTTGGATGGAACTACAACACTTAAATTGATGTCAAACTGCATTATTCTTACAGTGCAGATGGATTGGTGTGCCAGTAGATTGGTGCCAGCCAGTGTCCTTCAGGTTTCAAGGAAATCATTTACAGTGTTTTTGAATGCTTCGTGAAGGCCAGATTTCTGATTGCTAAACTAAAATCGGATGCATGTTTTTCTCTTAAGCCTGAAAAAGTTTTGATTTTAAAATGTGAAAGAAGGGCCCACCATCCTCCTGTGTCTTTGCATGGGTTACTAGAAGGAGATGGGCCCAGAACAGAAATTCAGACAAATATGCCAAAGGGAGCTTCACCTGAGAGATGGTAAATCTGCCCCATCTTTGTAATTTGGGAGGGACTGCATATTTCAGGCACACCTAACACAGAGGATGCTATAGAATTACATATAAACACATCACAAAAATGTGTATATGAAGGTCGGCTGAAAAGAAGGAAGACCAGTGCAGTAACCTACAAAGACAGCCTCCTCTTTGGGTTGGTATTTTGATCTCTCAGCAGGCATTCATTATTTCCTTACTTATTTCCGTGATCTCATACAGCATCCACAGCTACGATTTGGAACCATGTTCAAACTATGCATCTTTGCTGTTCAGTTGTTTTAAAACTCAGCCTAATCTCACTTGTAGTTGTGATGAGGACTTTAATTATGTCCTGACTTTTCATTTCATCCCATTTCTATTTAAAATGTTCAGTGAGCCAGCATAGGATTCGTGGTGTTCACTGGGCAGAACAACAGCAAGGCAAGATTAAGCAACTAAATATTTAAATTGTGCTGTGCAGGTCAGGATGTCCTAGATATGGACGGTGCAGCTCAGTTGGCCAGGACTTCTGGGATATTGGAGGAGCAGCTGAGTGAGCGAAAACAGGCCGTACCCAATTAGAAAGGAGCCAAAGTCCTGCGGTTCTTTGCCCAGCTCCCTGTGTGACGCTAGGAACAAATTCCTGTCCTGTTTCCTTGAAGAACACAATCAAAATAAAGAAAGAGTTTCTTTTTTTCTTCCATTATGTTTGGTGGAGATCTGTGTCCTCTGCTCTTCAACATGTCTGGCCAAGTTGAAAACCTTCAGGTCCAAAGCCCATGGAAACGCAGCTGTGGCACTCCAAATTGTGGAATATCCTCTCCTTGGAGACATTGGCATCAACACTGCTTTTATTCCAGCACCAACTTAAAACTTAGGTTTTCGTACAAGCTTTGGGGGCCTAATGGCTTCATCCAATGTGTGTATATAGCCATATTTTGATATTATTTTAACTTTATCTTTCTAAACTGTTCAATTATTTTATAATGTTTTTAAAAATTGTTTGAAATGCTAATTGTTCTGTTGTTCTGTATTTGAAACTGCTTGATTGATTTTACTGTCAAATGTAGAACAGGGAGTTCCTGATCTGGGGCAGCATAGAAACGTTGGAAGGAATAAAATGAATAAATAAACTGGGGCCAATTGATTCAAGGAGAGGAACAGTTGAGAGGTCAAGGTGCAAAAAGTTTTGTTCGGCTCACAGCTCCAAGAGAGGAAAGGGCTGGAATGGAAAGGGAGAAGTTGCTTCAGATGAGTGGCAGGGCACATGTAAGGGAATCAATTAGGTCCCTGGTTTGAATCTCAGCATCTGGTGGCACAAAGGAGCCCTGGTGGCGCAGTGGTTAAATGCCTGTACTGCAGCCATTCACTCAAAACCACAAGGTTGCGAGTTCAAGACCAGCAAAAGGGCCCAAGCTCGACTCAGGCTTGCATCCTTCCGAGGAGGGAGCTAAAATGAGTACCGACTGTTGGGGGCTAATTAGCTTACTTGCTAATTAGCTTACTTGCTGTTCACCGCTATGATCTTTGGAATAGCGGTATATAAATAAAACAAATTATTAATTAATTATCTCCAGTTAGAAGACTCCAAACCTGTGATTCTGAAGGGCCACTGTTAAGTGAAGGAGGCCAGAGTTGAGAAATGCAAACCATTTTGAACTGCAAATCTCACAGCCAGCGTGGCAGCTAGAGGATTCTGGGGGTTGTAGTCCAAAACATTTAAAATATCCATGCTCTGGAAGAGACAGTAGTGGGTCAAATGGTTCTGATTTGAGCCAAAGGTGGCATCATATGTTCATTAGATCCAGGGACTTTTAAACCAAAGCGTCTCTTTTCTCTCCACAGCTTGTAGCCGTTGGGCAGTTCCGGGTCTTCAAGGAGCCTCTGGGCTTTGTGAAGTTGCTAGAATGGGTGAGTCCAAGATCACAACATCATTCTCCTCCACTCTGTCCAATTTTCAAAGACAGACACAGAAGGAAACCACACACACACACACACACTTGCCATCTCCGGTTAGAATGGCTAAATGAGAAAGAGGATGGGGCTCCTATTAATTTTCTTCGTTTTTCTTCATTTTATCCATCTTTTCCTCTAGTAGTCTCAAGGAGAGTCACATGGCTTTCCTTCTCCCCACTTTATCTTCACAACAACATCCCTATACAGTAGGTCAGATTGAAGAAAGATATTGCGACTGGTCCAGGTCAAAAGTGAGTTTCATGGCTCCATGGGAACTAGGACCTTGATCTCCAAAATGCCAGGCCACTTCCGCACCCTACCTGAAGTTCCACTTCACAAGGTTTAGGAGCCCTATCCTGTTTTGAATCTGGCCACTCTAATTCTGCTCCCTGTCCCCTGTCGATATCCCATTCATCTTTACATGATCTCAGGACTTTGGGTAGGAAAGTGTTTCCCAACTGACTGGACTTAGCTGCTTAAGGTGGGGTGCTTCCTGAATGTAGAACAAGGATCCATCACTCAAACCCACATCATATCAACCTAGCTTCTGCTGCAAGGTAAGAAGCTGCTTGTGACCCTGCTATCAAAATAGCACAACAGGATCTCAACATCGCAACAATGGCCAGTTTTTAAAACAGCAGAGACTAGGACCCGGAGCAATGGATGCAAACTGCAGGAAAAGAGATTCCACCTCAACATTAGGAGGAACATCCTGACAGTAAGGGCTGTTTGACAGTGGAACAAACTCCCTTGGAGTGTAGTGGAGTCTCCTTCCTTGGAGGTCTTTAAACAGAGGCTGGATGGCCATCTGTCGGGGATGCTTTGATTTGGATTTCCTGCATGGCAGGGGGTTGGACTGGATGGTCCTTGTGGTCTCTTCCAACTCTATGATTCTATGATTCTATGATTCTATGGTTGTGCCATAGTAGACAGTAGACATTAGCCTTCGCCAGATGATTTCTACAGATCAACCTATATTTAAGGCCACAGAAGCAAGCCAGGCTGTTATTTTTCTGATCAGCTGGAACAATGGCTGTGACCATAACAACCTGGAAGGAGTCATGGAAAATAAAAAGAGAAACACACACACACACACTTGGGATGCCATGATATTGTAAAGGATTGTGACTGTTAGACGTATGTCAAGCTGAGTTAGAGAAGGGGAAGAGAAGAAAGGTGTGCTAGGAACCGAATAGGAATCAGGGCTGGACCAAGATAGTTGTACTCCCTGAAACAAAGTATAAGAGGGCATCCTGTCTGTACTTCAGGTACACAAGGTGACAGCTTGGGCAGCTGATTCTTACTTAAAACAATGGGATGGTGTCCTCCACAACACCTGAGGGACTGCAGGCTAGTATAGGGAGACTTGGGATATGTTGTGTGTCCTACACAGCTCTCAACTCCAACCGGGGGCGGGGGGGACAACTAAAAGGATGCCTCCTTATGTCCCTCCTGCCTGCATCTGCCAACCAAGACAATCACCTCGTTCTTCTTCATTACAAGATAGTTAAAACCACTTGAGACAATTTGCGATGCAAGTCAAATGTACGTGACAGACCCCTTTATCTAGCTTGGCCCACAATTCCAGCCCCTACATAATCCTGCCACTCACCCTGCCCTTGTTCACCCAATTCTCCTCTTTCCCAAATTGGGTTTCTGGGCATCCAGGTGACCCCTTAGTATGGATGTGTTTGTGTTAACTTTTTGTGTTCTTTGTGGTAAGCATAAGCACCACTTGCAAGAGGTTGAAGGAAGAGAGTCTGAGTCAGAGTTAACAACATAACAAGAGAATTAATGTGCTTTCTTGTATCCTATAGAACTGTAAATGCTTAATCAAGTTCCAGCATTTAGTTCCAACCATGTAATGATATTCAACCTGAGTTATGTCAGACCTTGCCCTTCAGTCAGTCCAGGCAACCAGTATACATTCATTCCCCACTGTCTCATCCAACTGTCTCATCCAATTGTCTGTTTTCAGCCCTCAGTACCATGGCCACTTTTTATAATAAAGTTTCTCTGCAGCTGTTTCCAAGATCATTCTATATGTCACAATAGACCTCTTCAACACACAAAGAGAAATGAAGAAGGGCATATTTTAGGTCCACCTTCCCAATTTCTCTCTTTCTTAATTGGCACATACAGGCCTGAACAGACAGGCCAAAATAAAGCTGATTCGGGTCACATTGGAGGTATGCTGTTTAAATGATGCATGCATCCTAAGAGGCTGAAAGCCACACCAAAGCCACACTTTGGCACAGCTTCTGGCCTCTTAAGATGTGTGTGTCATTTAAACAGCATACCTCCAAAGTGACCTGAAGCAGCTTTATTTTGGCCTGTCTGTTCAGGCCCATACATTTCCAAAACTGTTGCGTGTTGGGTTAAGACTTTGGAGACCAGAGTTTGATTCCCAGCTTTGCCATGAAACCTACTGGATGACCTTGGGCAAGTCATAGGCTCTCAGCCTCAGAGGATGGCAATGGCAAACCTTCCCTGAACAAATCTTGCCAAGAAACCCCCACAATACATTTGCCTTAAGGTCACCATAAGTAAGAAATAACTTGAGGACACACAACAACAACTAGGAACTGAAACAATTGTGTGGAGAGCTTCTGCATATAGGGGAAACTTCTCTATTCAGATTTGGTGTTCTCCATATGAGGACAGTGAAGGAACTGGAGGTGGAGGTCAGGCAGATTGGTGCATTCTCCATTTTGCTTGTTGATTCAACACACATCAGCATAATGAGTGAACAGAGTTAATGGAAATCCCATTTCAAGGGAAAACTGACAGTTCCAGAAAAGCTTATGAATATTATGTAAAATGGTGGCTGTTGAGGCTTCCATAAATATGATTATTGTTAGACTTCTTTGATCTACAGCTAAAGAGTGTGAGCTTGGATATATAAACATTTACATGTCAATACTGTATTAACAAAAATCATAACATATTGGCAGAGCTTGGGAAAGTTATTTTTGGACTCTCATCTCCCAGAATCATTTCCCCAGCATTGCCAGTAACCCTGCTGGCTGAGGAATTCAGGGAATTTTAGTTCAAATAATCAACTTTTCTTATAATGGCATGTGTCCAGCATCCAAGGAATTTCTTAGCTCCATAAAATGGCTGAAACCTTTTCTCCACGTTTTGTAGCCAATGAAGCAGTGAACAAAACTTTTATCTTTCTTTTGTCGAAATTCTTTTAATGTTTGGATAGTATCTTTCTTCAGAGGTACCTTTGCAACAATAATACCTACAGTAGATGCAAGGCACACCAGGGACTCTTTGACTACCCTTGTTTGGATTAGTACAGTGGTAAATGACTCGAAAAAAAGCATGAATGTTCGTGCAGCACTCTTCAAAAACTGAAAGAACAGCCCATTATAAGCACAGGGGAAAGAGGATGCTGAACCAGAAGAAGATTCATTTCACTGGCAATAACATCTGGATGCTCTATGTTGGGAAAACCTGCCATGCAGAAAATCTCTTCCTACATCTTCTGCATGCAAAGTATTCACAGAGCTTTTTCTAAACAACTCACCTCAGACGTATATCCTCCTCTTACAGATCTGAAAAGATCATAATTTTGAACCAATTCTCCTAAGCCCTCCTCCCCAGTGAGTTTTTCTTGATTCTCATTTACTTGTATGTCCCTCAGCTGCTGCTACACTGCAGAATTAATGCAGTTTGACACCGCTTTAACTGTCATGGCTCAGTTCTGTGGAATCATGCGATTTGTAGTTTGTTGTTGCACCAGAGCTCTCTGACAGAGTAGACTAAATATTCTCCAAAATTACAAAGCCCAAAATTCCACAGCACTGTGCCATGGCAGTTAATGCGGTGTCAAACTGCATTAATTCTGCAGTGTAGGTGCAGCCCAGATGAAAACAACTCTGTTCTGCTATTTGTCAAACCACTAAGTATGATGTTCTTGTCTGCCTTCAAGTCATTATGGTGACCCTAAGGTGAAACTATCATGGGGTTTTCTTGGCAAGATTTATTCAGAGGGGAGCCTTCTTCTGAGGCTGAGAAAGTGTGACTTGAACAAGGCCACTCGGTGTGTTTTCATGCCTGAGCAGGGATTGAATTCTGTCTTCTGATGTCTTCTTAAATACAATGGCATAGTAAAATAGTGCCCCTTAAGTAAAATGGAAAAATAAAGTCTTGCATTTTGGAATGTATATTTTTAAAAATACTACCAAGCCATGGATCCTTGAATCAATGGATGAAGAATCTGTGGATACAGAGGGCCAACTGTATCTCATAGTTTACCTGTCAGAGCACACATAAAGACAATACCCATGTCTTTCCACTCAACCCAACTTTTATCCCCACACCAACCCTGTGAGGTAGGCAGACTGACTGGTTCATGATCACCCTGTACACATTTAAAATAAGTAGGCGTTTGTACTTGGGTCTCCTTATTCCCAGTTCAACAGGACAGTAAAATGTGCGGTGCTCCAGATGTTGTTGGACATTTCCCATCAGCCTGGATGATGACAGGACATGATGCTCAACAATATTGGGAGGCATGCACATTCCCTGTCCCTGCTCTAACCACTATAAAACACTGGCTCTCATCATACACCAAACATGGCCTATGAATCTTGAATGTTCATTACTAATTATGAGTCCAGTAAAATATCATCACTCTGGAAATGAATGTTAAAAACAACCAACAGCAACAACAATGAACACCACCAATATTTTGAAATGTTGGGAAGAGCATGGACATTTGGTTGGTTGAGGTGGAAAATTCAAGCACTTTTCCCTAGTTAAGAGATGGCACTATCCATTAAGAAAGCCCCCATCTTACTGAAAGGAAAGGCAGCTGTGGAAGAACATGGCAACATGTTCTTGCCCAGGAAACCTACCTGATGGATGGTGTTTGCGATGGGTCATTTCTCTTTCACAAAGAGTGCATCTACACTGTAGAAATAATGCAGTTTGACACCACTTTAATAACAATATAGCAGTAGTACCTACATTTCTATACCACTACATACTGAACTAAGCAGTCTCTAAGCAGTTTACAATTGCTCCTAACAAGCTGGGTACTCATTTTACAACCTCAGAAGGATGCCAGGCTGAGTCGACCCTGGAGCCCCTGTCTGGAATTGAACTCACAACCTTGTGGCTGTGAGTGAGTGGCTGCAGTACCAGCATTTAACCACTGTGCCACCAGGGCTCCCCTAAGTGCTGTAGGTTTATCCTATGGCAGTGGTTCCCAACCTTTCTAATGCCGCGACCCTTTAATACAGTTCCTCATGTTGTGGCGACCCCAACCATACAATTATTTTCATTGCTACATGCAAATATGTGTTTTCCGATGGTCTTAGGCGACCCCTGTGAAAGGGTCATTCGACCCCCAAAGGGGTCCTGACCCACAGGTTGGGAACCACTGTCCTATGGGATCCTGGGACTTGTAGTTTTACAAGGCCTTCAGCCATCTCTGCCAAAGAGTGCTAGTGCCTCCAGAAACTACAAATCTCAGGATTCTGTAAAATGGAGTTACAGCACTTAAAATGGTGTCAAACTGCATTATTTCTACAGTGTAGAGGCACCAAAATCTTTCTCTGCCACCCAAATTCTATTGCCTGGTTTAACCTCCTTGGTGATTTGTTGTGCTGCGCTAGTATAATAGATCTTTGTTGTCTTCAACCTGGTCAGCTTTCTTGAGGTGTATAATGGGCCACAGAATTAGCCCGCTTCATGTAGTTGGAGTTGGAGTTCAATTCATCTGGAGGGCACCTACTTGAAGAAGGCCACTTCTGAGTAACTAAACTGCATTAAAAATATATCCTAGGTTGTAAATAGTCTGATCTAGGACCCTAATAAGAAAAGTGCTGGTGAGCAGTATTGATTTGTTATTGAATAATGTTAAAGAAAATCCAAACAAAACCAGCAACTCCAAAATAAGTGAATTTTATCCACAAAGAAGGAGTTCAAACCTCACCTCTAATACAGTAAGGAGGAACCACAATATTAGTACCAGCCCTATTAGATTCCCAAGCCTTGGGATCTGGAATGATTTTAGATATTCTCGTTTACCAGGCTTCCAGTGTGTCTAGAAGCACAGAATGATAGAATTGGAAGAGACCCAAGGGCCATCCACACAGTCAAAGCACTCTTGACAGATGGCCATCCAGCCTCTGTTTAAAAACCTCCAAAGGAGACTCCACCACACTCTAAAGCAGCATGTGCCACTGCCAAACAGCTCTTACTGTCAGGATGTTCTTCCTAATGTTCAGGTGAAATCTCTCTTGCTGATTTTCCTCATCAGCTCTAACCAGTGATGGTGAAGAGGTATGGAGAGAATCCAGCAACCTGTGGTGGTCCCCTCTTTTTGCCCACATCTGGGTTATGGCCTAAAGGTTTATTGGACTAAAACCTTCATTTAGAAAAAAATGCCACAAAGTTGAGAAATAATGCTGCAAAACATACAGAATTGTCCCATGCAGGCGAGATACAAAATGTACACTTACCAAATTAAAAATTTAGCACACAAAGTATAGAAGACATGTCAGAAAAACTACCGCCACTTGTTTTAATCAAAGAACAACACAGAACAGATGGAAGAGTACTCTATACCCCTACCTAGCATGACAGCAGAACAAGCTAAACCTCCCCTTGCCTGCTGCCCTCCTGGTGTGTTGGACTACAACTCCCATTGCCACACCAGCACAGCCATAGCCTATGCTGGCTGAAAGTGACAGGGAATGACTCTAGTCCAACACACTGGGAGGACATCCAATTGGGGGAGGCTAGTCTGAAAGACTCATTGCATCCTTAAGCTCGGCATAATGAATTCAGCTTGTGCCTGTACGTACCATAACACACGTAGCTGTTCTGAATGTTTTGCTCCGGTATTTCCAAAAATACACAAGCAAGAGAGAGAAATGAGATATGATGTGAGAGAGATCCATGACTCAGACCATACCCTAGCCATCCCATGGATTCAAAACATTTGCTTTCTGGTTTGAGTTTCTGCCACTTTATAGGAAGCGGGGGGGACTGCTTCAAGCGCTTGTGGGTCATCCTTTAGGGCCTCTACTTGGTCCGCATTTCTGCTTACGCTTGTTCCTGGAGAAGCAGTGCAGAGCTATACAAAAAGCAGTTACAGTTATATATATCTTACATCCTATGAATTTTATGGTAAAATCTGTTATTTTTTATTAAGCTGGTCTATGACCATAATAAACTGTTGAAATCCATTAGGGTAAGATAGCAAAAGAAAGCCTAGTTAGCACCACACTATAGCAATCAGACAACATACTGTGTATCTTGCAAAGTTCTGCAGATTTTTGTACATTTGCATCGACACTTAATTGTCTTCACTGTTTTCACGCAAATTCGCATCTGTTTGAATTAAGCGGACACACGCAACAGCATTGTAATAAATTAAAACAGTGCCTGCCCATTCGCGCTCTCTCTGCCAAAAATATGCAGCAATTCAAATTGGACAGCCACCCATGCAATAATGTGCATTTCTGCAGAAATGTCAGATGAAATGGTTAATGCTTTTTCTGCAGAGTTTACTGAGGGTTTTTTTTTGGGGGGGGGGGGGCTTGCAAAAAGCTTGAATTCCTCTGAATTGCATGTGAACAGATCGTATTCTATTTGACTAGAATGACAAGTATTTTAATCATGTAGACAACCTCTTAGAGTCAAAAGAGAAGCAAACAGCATTTTGACACTTAGCCACAGATAACAGAACAGCAACTGAGGAAGTCAATATTTGGTCCCTCATAGATGTTCAAAGATGCTCTCTCTGGATGTCCTGCTTCTAGAAGGTTTGGAATAATTCCAGACCAATCTTATTGAATTTGCCCCAGATTTTCCCCACCAGGTAGTGCATGGACACTTCACCAAGGACCGGATTACTGCCCAGATGTTAAAAAACTCTTTCCCCCCAAATGCCTCACCATTGGCCAAGCTGGATGAAGCTGATAAGAATGGGAATCCAAAAACATTTGGAGAGTCACGGGTTCCCTAGATCTGATCTAGAAATGCTGGATCAACTTCAAATTCTCATTGCTGGAACATGTAGTTCCATAGATCCCTTTCTCTGTCCTTTCTTTCACAGATGCTTATCTTTACCCCCAGAGGCATTAGAATCAGAAACGCTAAATCCCTTTATCTCTCAGGTTCACCAGCACTTCATAATCCATCTTTTCTTGTGTGCTTTGCAACACCCCCAGGGAGAGGCACATCTGTCCTGAGATTTCCAAAGTGCTTAGAAGTGCCTTTCATGCAGTAAAAAGAACCATGTACTTCACATGAACAAAATTGCAACTTCTGCCTCTGCTGAACAATTTCCAGTAGAGGAAGACATTTCTTTGGGCTTTGTCACCATTCCAAATATCCCCTCAAAGCTGGTGAAAAGGTCTCTCTCTCTCTCTCTGTCTCAATCTCTCTGTTTTCCCAGTGTAACCTCTGTTCTGCTATTTAGAAGATGTTCCCTGCATTTTCTCAGGATCATGCCTTCCAATAGTTCAGCAAACCCACGAGCCTCACATCACTCCTCCCAAGACCTTTTGCCTGCGCCAGCTGTTGCCTGGAAGGCACAATCTTTTTGTAATGTTGCCAGGTGTCGAAGAACATTGCTCAGGTCATGCGCTGCTCAGTTGCTGCCCTTGCAAACACTACTGTCACACTGACAAAATGCTTGGGCCACGTATCTCATTGAGCTTCCCTCTGCAAATATTGAGGTTCCCTCTGCATCTAGCCTTGAAAACTGTCTTAGTAATTTATATGCTTGACATGCTAGGTGCATGTACACTGCAGAAATAATGCAGTTTGACACCACTTTAAGTGCTCTAGCTCCATCCTATGGGATTTGTACCTTTACAAGGTCTTTCACCTTCTCTGTCAAAAGAGTGCAGGTGCCTCGCAAAACTACAAATCCCACTATTCTGTAGGATGCAGCCATGGCAGTTAAAGTGGTGTTAAACTGCCTTATTTCTACAGTGTAGATGCAGCCTAGAAGCACTGTGGGCATATATGCCCCTGCCAGCAAATGCATGCTAATGTTACCCCATCCACACAGCATAACCTTGTGGCTAAATATGGCTCAGGCATCAAAACGGGGAGCCTCCAGGGTTACTTTTCTGGACTACAGCTGCCAAAAAGGTACACAAGAAAGGCATGTATCCACTGGGTTGAGGGAGTGGTTTTCATAGAATCATAGAGGTGGAAGGGATCCCATGATCCATCTAATCTAACCTCCTTCCAGGTAGGAATAAAAATAAATCTTATGGGGGGGGAGCATAAAAGGGTGGGATGACGATCCATCAGGCACTGGATGCATGTGTAGGACTGCATCTTCACTGTAGAAATAATGCAGTTTGGCACGACTTTAATTGCCGTGGTTCAATGCTATCGAAGCCTGGGATTTGTAGCTGTGGCACCAGAACTGTTTGACAGAGAAGGCTAAATATCTCACAAGAATACAAACCACAGAATTCCGTCGCATTGAGCCATAGCAGTTAAGGCAGTATGAAAGTGGATTCATTCTGCAGTGCAGACGCAGCCTATGTGGGAATGGAATCCTCTGGGCATACAGCCAGTGGAAGAGCCTCTGCAACAGATGTTCTTTGTGCAATGTATTTGCAGTTGCGAGAAGCCACTCAATTAGCAAGAATCCAGCTCTTCACAGTGCAATTCATATATTGATATATGTTGAGAGCCAGCCTGGTGTAATGGTCTGAGCATTGGACTAGGACTCTGGAGATACCAGGGTTGAAATCCTGGCTTGGCCATGGAAACCCACTGGTCAAGTCACACTCTCTCGGCATCAGAGGATGGGCATGGCAAACCCCCTCTGATGAAACTTGCTAAGAAAACCCCATGATAGGGTCACCTTAGTTTCCTCATAATTTGGAAAGGACTTGAAGGCACCCAACAAGATCACAGAAAAGCAGATCCTGCATTCCATGCCCCTGATCTCTTTCCCATTCTCCGAGAGTTTTCTTCTGCAAAGAGTCAGGAATGAGCCGAGGAACTGGCTGGTGGTGACGCAGACTCCTCGGGGGTGGCAGACGGCAAAGTGGGTCAGGCCGGGTTAATATTATATCTGGTCTCTGCTCAGGCACAGGAGGGAGGGGGATTAAAAGAAGCTGGAGGAGGAGGAGGAGGAGAGGAGGAGGAGGAGAGGGAATGATGCTAGTCTCTTTTCTATACCCAGCTCAGCCTCCACTCTAAAAATATCTCTGCTTGCACCGTGAGTTTCTCAGCTGATCCGCAAGGATGACCCTGAACCAAAATCCCAGCCCATCCCCAGCATCAGTATCACTCTCCTGCTTGGATTAAGTTGCTCCTGGCTCACAGTTCCAGAAAGGACCAGGCAGCAGAAGCAGCAGCAACAGCACCCCTGGTGGCAGCTGGGAAAACAGCATTTGATTGCTCTCCCAACAGCGCCCCCTGCTGGCCCATTGCTGCCAGCTGCCCTTGTCTCCTGCTTCTGCTCTGAATGGGACTAAAATCAGGGTTGAATGGATTAAACCAGGTTGGTTTAAACCGTGGTTTAAACTTTGGTTTAATTTAAATGACTTTTTAAAAAAAACAACAGCAACACTTTTTACAAGGTATATTTTTATTAAAATCACACAGAAAGAAACATAAAATTAACTCAACAGACATCAGACATAACAATAAACCATACTAGCAAAATATACATATAATACTTCTACTCCTCTCTGTTAGTTCTTGAATTTGTATGTACTGACTTTTATATAAACGTTATCCTGCGGGGAATTCTTAATTATTCTGTATATTATTCTGTATATATATGACTTAATCGGATATTTGCTATAAAACCGGTGCATTTATCGATTGATCAGCTCCTTACTTTATATCCCATATTTCTATATTACTTACATACATATATCTTAGTCTATATTTCTATATCCGTATCCTTACTCATCTAGATGTCTGCATATATCTAACACCAAAAACTATGTTGCAATCCGTCATATTATGTCATCTCTGTCTATATACTACTCTTCTAGTTTACGCCATCTTTTACATTTCTTGGTGTACAGTTTGATTAACATATCTTTTATCTATACTTTTTAACTCTTATCTGTTTCAAGAAAAACTTTTTTAAAAATTGATTATTCATAGATAGACATAGATATATGGAGAGCCAGTGTAGTGATTTGAGCCTTAGGCTGTGACTATGGAGACCATAATCCTGGATCAGCCATATAAACCCACTGGGTGACCATGCGTGAGTCACACTCTCTCATCCTCAAAAGATGGCAATGGTAAATCCCCCCTCTGAAGAAATCTTGCCAAGAAAACCCGATGACAGGGTTGCCATAAACCAGAAGCCAGTTGAAGGCACACAACAATAACAAAAACAACACACACAAACAGTCATATATACAGTCAGTCCTCCGTATCCACAGATTCAAGCATCAATGGCTTGACAATATATAAAAATAGTATACATTCCAAAAAGCAATCCTTTATTTTGCCATTTTATATAGAAGGCACCATTTTACTATGCCATTGTATTGAATGGGACTTGAGCATCCACGGATTTTGATATTCATGGGGGTCCTGGAACCAAACCCCAGTGGATACCAAGGGCCAATTGTGCGTGTGTGTGTGTGTGTGTGTGTGTGTACATACATACACATTATACATACATACACACAAACAGAGAGAGAAGGAGAGAAAGTCAGGCATTATTACAGTTGTCCATCCATATCCACAGGTGCAACTCTCCACAGTTTGAAAATATTCCAAAAGTATTTAAATTCCAAAAAGCAAACATTGATTTTGCCATTTGATATAAAGAACACCATTTTATAGTTTTCTGTGGGGGTTTTGGGCTATATGGCCATGTTCTAGAAGAGTTTCTAACTCTTCTAGAACATGGTCACATAGCCCGAAAACCCCACAAAAAACTATAGATGCCAGCCATGAAAGCCTTCGACTCAACACCATTTTACTATGCCATTGTATATAATGAGATATGAGCAATCATGGATTTTGTATCCATTGGGGGTCCTGGAACCAAACCTGAGCGGATACGAATGGCCCACTGTACCATTTTCCAACTGGAACAACAATGACTGTTTGAAGTTAAACATTTTAATCGCTTCATTTTATAGTGCAAGGAATGCCATTCAGAAACAAATCCTTCAATCAACATAAATTCAACCAAAACAACTTGCTTTAAAAGAACAGGTTTTAAAGCACAATTAACATTTAAGCCAGTTCTCTGTAACATCTGAGCTGCATGTGGCTACTTAATTTTCTGATTTAGTCCTATGTTGGTGTGATCCTAAACGTTAATTTAAAAAAACCGGTTTAAACCAAATAAACCGGTTTTTTTTAATTCTTATGTGTTTTTTAAAAATTGCCCCCCCCCCCAACCATGCCTGAAATAGCCCGGGAGCATCTTCCAGCATGAGTGGGGTGAACTGTTGGCCAAGCAGATGATGCCTGCTGGCATCCCTCCAGCACAGCCTCCACTTCATGCAGCCTCCTTGCTAGGAAGGGAGCATCCCCAGTCTCAGGGGTCTTTCCACACAACGCAAATTACTATGCTATAATTCGACCTGCAACCTTTTAAAATGCTGAAGAGATGGGGTGAGTGAGGTGAAGGTCAGTGGGAGGAGAAAGAAGAGACCCCAGGTTTTTAAAAAAAAATAAATTACATTTTAAGTTAAATATCTATTTTTAATCTTTTTACATTTTTTTTTAAAAAAATATGACCTTTCACCAAATTTTCACTTCAATCATATGAAACTATGTACATGTAAATGCACTAAAGATGTATGTGTGATATTGTAATTTAAATGTATAACTTGCTAGTTGTTTTAAGTCACAACTATTACCATGGCATTCAGGGATATGCAGGAATTATGATTAATGAGTAACGTTAGTACAAAAAAAAACCCACTAAAAATAAGGAAGGTGTGGGATGGGAGGAGGTCAGTGGGGGAGTGCCGCCATGAGTTACTACACCAGTGATGCCAATCCTAGTGATGACACTGACCTATGGAATCCTGGGATTTATAGTTTGGCCAGAGGTGCCAAAGGAATTGCTCTTAGGCTGAGAATTCTACATGTCCGCTCTCTCTTTAAACGACAAATTCCAAAGAGATACCACCATGGCATTAAAAATGGAATTGTTGTATAATTCTGTTCTGTGAAAGGAGCCACAACTAAGGAGAGGTGTTGATTTTGTTTCCCTTCGTTTCTGATACAAATTTGTCAAATTTTACAAATGTCTTCATATTCAGAATGAAAAAAAGAATGAGAAGATGAAGCTTATGGTGATGATGATTAGTAAAAGACAGAGTTTTTGATTCGGTCCCAGGGCTTTGAGTGATCAGTTGTAAAAATTCTGGGATCAAATCCCTGTGATTCAAGCCTGCTGAGGCTGAATTGGTCAACACCTTTTCTATCAGAGGCACCTCACTGATGACACCTATATGCAGGGTAACCAGACATCCTCCTTTTCCAGGAGATGTCCTACATTTCAGCCTTCTTTTGAGGAGAAATTCCAGAGTGTCCTCCATTTTGAGCATGGCAAAGAAGCATGAATTTATTTTTATATGAGTGTTTTGAGCTTTTATTTGGGTTTGGCCTCCATTTTTCTTGAATGCCCTACATTTTGTAGTGCCTTGTCCTCCTTTGCGGTTAGGACATCTGGTCTCCCTGCCTATATGGCAGGCAGGTACAGCATGGTCCTCCATTCTAGAAATGGCTGTTCCTGTTAATTTGGTCATTGCAAAATGGGAGATGATTTTGCTTCAGTTCATTTTTGAAGAAGAAATTTGTGATGTTATTTTCATATTCAGGATGGAAGGACTGATAACATTTCCTATATGATTTAATATAATATAATCCTATATAATAATGCCATATAATTTGTGTCAAGAGTCTTCTATCAGAAAGGATACCCAGTTACTAGGTTGGAGTTTTTTAAGTGCAAGATTTTTAAGAACAAAAGTGGATGTCATCCTCAACATTTATCATATTGGGAAGAGTATAGAATAAATGAAGAATGCCAAAGGTTATGGTATACAAAATCAACATTATATTAGCTACAGAAAGTGAATTCTTTAAAAGCCAAATCTATTGTTTTATAGGTAAGCATCTTGCAAAATGTTTGGGCAAATAAAGGAAAACACTGGGTTGGATTCAGATTTAATCATTGTTAGAACAAACCCTGAAATTTATGAGTCTACTTTAATATGACTAAATCCGAATCAAAAATCTATCAGCCTGAATCCAAATGCTAGCCCCAAGAAGAGCAGACCCATTGAATCAATTGCATAAGTCAACAATTATGTAAATCCTGTTAATTCAGTAGTTCTATTCTAATTGGGCCTAGCAATTGGATTTAAGCCAATGATTTCAAAATCCTTTGTTTAACATAATGCTTAAAAGATTTCCAAAACGTAATAAATGGTTTCCAATGTTCTATTTTTTTAAAAAAAATTATCTTCAATTAGCCTGTATGCTTATAGTATATATATTATGCACAAATGCATGCTGCCACATTTTCTTATACCTTCCTTAGCTCTAGCAAGACGTTGTTGCTTCTTTTACATAACAGCAATGTTGTCCTGAAACAATTTAGTATAATTTTACAGTCTCTTTTCTTTTGGGTAACATCCTCAAATTTACTCAATAAAGTAAGAAGCAGGATCTAATCGGATTATTTTTACATCTTTAGTTCCTTCCAAATTTTCTTTACAGAAGTATACACCATTTCTACACAGCTACCAAATTCATAATATCAAATACCATGCCATTTCGTATGACATCTCCAGTGTTTTCCTTGTCCCACCCATTGCATAATAGATAGTGCAATGAAAAGATATTTGCTTGAATAAAGCAGTACAGTGGAAGAGTGGTAAGTTTTCAAAAGCAGATTCTACTACGGAGAGTTTTTAAAATATTCAGGCAGCCCTACTGATCTATATCAATAAACTAGTTGTGGCAGTTTTCATCTCCACTACTAGCAGGTCTTTTGTAAACTGAACAGCCCATAATTATGTGGACCCTTGATGTGCAATGGATATCTTGTGGATACCAAAATCTGTGGATGCTCAAGTCCCATTATAACCAATGGAATAAAGGAATTTGAAACTGTGTGGGCAGTTTGAGAGCTGTTAATGTTTTACTTGTTGGGAGCTTTAAATATGTATTGTAAAAATTTGAATGTGTGCTTGCTTTGCAATGATCACCAGGCACCCTTTATTGTGCAGAACTGAATAAAAGGTTGTTGTGCCCTCCATCCTTGGGTGCTTCATTGGCTAAAAGTGCACTGGGCAACGGACCAACTCTTTTCAGGGATATCATAGTAAAATGGTGTCCCCTTATATAAAATGGCAAAATCAAGGTTTGCTTTGGGTGTGTGTGTGTGTGTGTGTGTGGAATAGTTGACTTCATGACCCCTTCCAATTTTGGTGCTTTGATCCCATCCCTCAATCCATGACTCCATTAAATCACTGGTCGTGTAGTACCTTTGGTACACTCTTCTATGAAATTGGTGGGATTTTGTGTTGCTGTTGTTATTTCCAGCTATTCTATGTACACTCCTCCAGTATTGCTTGTTGCTTTCTACCTCCTACACAGGTTAGCAAGTGTGTGTGCTCTGTAGCATGTGATGATATTTAAATGGTGGTAAAGCATTGCAATAGACATAGGGATTTCCACTTGTGTAGGATTTTCAGTTCAACCTAAACATGGTAGCCACGCAGTGATATAGTGCCTATGTGCCCCTGAACACTCATGTTCTCTCTCTCTCTCTCTCGTTCTTCCTGCCTCTCCCCACAGTTCTTTTCCATCTTTGCATTTGCAACATGTGGCAGCTACACTGGAGAATTTTGCCTGAGTGTCGAATGCCCCAACAAGAATGAAAGTGATCTCAGTATAGAGGTGGAGTTTTCATATCCCTTCCGGTGAGTTGGGCCCACAAGTCCATTAAGGGAAGTAAGCCAAGAAACTAACGGAGGGCAGAGGGTGTCCAGTGTTGTTTCAGACAGTTTCTGGACAAAGAGAAGGAATAATCACCTCTAAAAAGACCAAGCAGTAAGCAGCACAAAGAGGGGCAGAAATTGTTGCTATAGAAGGCATGGGTTATTATTGCTGTTATTTGTCATTAAGACAACTTTGACTTATGGTAACCCTATGAATGGGACACCTCCAAGATCCCAGGTCATCAACTACTTTACTCAGCTTTTGCAGACTCAGGGCTGTGGCTTCCTTGACCAAATCAATCCACCTATATATAACCAAAGCTGCTGAAAAGCAAGATCAGATGTCTTGGGATCACAGTGAATGGCTCTTTTAAGTTGATGTCTGTATTATCATATATATATGAATTAGAAATATTTCATGCACACATGCTAATATAGTCAATTTTAATCAATAGATTAATAGATTGGCTAAGATTAATATAAATCATCTCTTAAGATGTATTTTATTAGTTTGAGTGTATACTCTCAGAGCCATTACTTTCTGATTTTTTAAAAATATATGCTCAAAACTGCTCTTAAGAAAGATGAGATGTCTTGGGATTACAGTGGATTATGCACAATGGATCGGTTTGTTTAGAACACATGGCAAGGCCGAGCATTTGCTGAGATTCCACATACTTGCTGTGTGCAGAAGAATGTGATATTGGACAGTTAAAATTCCACTGATTGTGAATCAAGGTTTCCATTTTTAAAAAAAGAAAAAAAACATATTTAACCTTGTGTGTAATTCCTGGGAATTTCTGGACAAGACTCCCAACAGCCCAGAGACAAGTTTTCATGCTCAGCCAGCATCACTCTTTCCCTTGGGGTTAGTAGAACATCACTAAATTAGGCAAAAAAAATTTTTTTGCACGTTTGCTCAGCTTACAGTTTTAAAAGATCCCCACCATTTTAGGCAAGAGTCATTAATCTGGTTTATATCTTCTTTCAAAAAGAGCCGGCAAGAGGTCAAGAAAGCCTGTTAATTAAGGTGTGGAGGTAATGGCTCTGAGTTTACAAGACCTGAGCAGGCTTGCTAATGACAGGTTCGCTTGGAGGCCTGTCATTCATAAGGTCACCATAAGCTGAAGCTGACTGATGGCATATTACCACAACAAGAACATAATGGCCACTCACTGTTGTGTCTTCTCAGGACATGGCACTGAAGGGTGGAATATGGAAATTCTAATTAATTATTGTGACTAAGAGCTTTTGAAGCTATGATCTAGGCTCCTCCGTGGGCTTACCTGTTGCTGTTTTATCACATCATGTGGCACCAGTCTTGATAGAAGAATGACCTGTTTGCATGAAGATGTGCTTTTTCTTTGTCCGTTCTCAATTTAATTAGCCATAAATTTCACTGGCTGATCCTAGCTTTTAATGTAATAAGGAAGGATGAAACATCTCTCTGAGTAACTTGCATAAGCCTCCCATCCTGTCTTCTGATAGTTATATACGGAAAGGTTGCAAAATATTCTCAAGAGTGCATATAGCTATGATGTCATAAGCACCACTTCCTCTATGGCCACCTGTCTTAATTTTTCTGTCTTTCTTCTTCCTACTTCCAGGCTCCACCAGGTGTACTTTGATGCTCCAGCTTGTAAAGGGACTGAACAGGAGAAGGTTTTCTTGATTGGAGACTATTCGTCTTCGGCCGAATTTTTCGTTACCATCGCAGTCTTTGCCTTCCTGTACTCCCTAGCTGCCATTGTTGTCTACATCTTCATGCAGGACAAGTACAGGGAGAACAACAAGGGCCCCATGATTGTGAGTGCCTGATGCAAAATATGCACAACTAGATGTAAAGTGTCAATCAATCATTTATTAATGCTTAGACCAAATGCCATTTGCATACAAAGTGTTAAAATGCAATACAACATGTAGGAAGAGCATAATAAAAGTACAACGTAAAATAAATTACACAAACCTTGCATGCAAAAGATTTAAAATGCAATTTGGTTAAAATATGGACAATAAAACTATAATTAAATGAGAGCATCCCCAGAGCAACCAACATCAATATTGGCAATATCTCTTGCCCAAATTTTCATTGCTTTCAGGGCAAAAGAGAAATCTTGGGGGTTTTAAAATTAAATTTACTGTATTAAAATACAGTATCCTCTTGATAATATAAAGAAAATATTACATCTGTTTTCCAACATCAGATACTCAGTAGCATTGCATGGGCTTAAGCAGCGGGTAGGAAAAAAAGCAAATGATTTTTTTATGCCTACTGCCTGGGCGGGTTGATCTTCTTTTACCTGTGTTTTCTACCTCTGTTAAGTTGTACAAAATCTTGTGAGTTACCATAGAGTCAGTATCAAGCAGGAAATAAAAAATCTTTTCTGAATCAGTCTTAGAATCAAAACAAGGCAGAATAGATCTCAGAAATTTGGCTCTAGGTTCAGAATATAATGGGGGGAAAAACCAACCAGGCAGATCCTCAATTTCTGCTTACTTTTGTCATTTTGACCACACTCTGATGTCGCTTGACCACACACATCCCATTTTCATCTGTGAGACATTGGGGGGTATGGAAGTCTGTTGCTAGTGCTGGCTCTACCATTCGGCAGACAGCCATCACCAGTGGCAATCCTCGGGCGCCATGAAAGGGCAGCAAACATTTTGAAATGGTAAATTAAGTGCTATATTTTTAGCAGGTGCAGAAGGGAAGACAATGATTTGGAGTTCAGTGAAACCTCTCATGTTGGCCTTGGGTGTTAAAACCATAAACATCTGAAATTAATGGAGAAAGCAAGAGAAGCAGTGACAGGGATGCTTTGGTCTATGAGCCAAATTTGGCCCATTGGGCACAACCATTCAGTCTGTGGGATGCCCAGACATGGCCCCTCCATTTTTAAAAGGGGAGGAAGAGGAAGAACAGCTTATCCACAGACTTGAGATTTCATTTTGCTCTTTTTTCACTTTTCTGAGAAGGCAAGGGATGTGTGAAACAGCTGAGCATTCGTCTGAAGCCAAGTCCTTGTTGTTTTGCCTTTGACCTGCCCATTTCTTTCCTCATTCCTGTTCTAGAGCAACCATTTTCAGAGAAGTGGTGCCTGGTCTGGTATCAATCCTTGAGCCATTGTCCATAGAGTTTTCAGAAAAGAACCAAAAAAGATGTACCAATAGGCACAAATGTGATACCAGTCCCTGGCCCATTGCTGAAAAAATAATAGTGCCATCTTACAGCGCTTCATAAATAAAGATTAATAATAATTAATAATAATACCTCCTCAGATAGTCTGAGAAGCACTGTTCTAGATTATGTTGGATTAGGTAACTGCAGGAATAGGTCACCGTTTGCCTAATTATCCTGAATGCACCAGATCCTGTCTGATCATGGAAACTAAGCAAGGTCAGCTTTGGTTAGTACTTGGATGGGAGAGTGCCCAGGAATACCAGGTGCTGCAGGTTATACCTCAGAGGAAGGAACTGGCAAAACCAATTCTGAGTATTCCTTGCCGAAAGAAAACCTTACAAAATTCATGGGGTCACAATAATTTGACAGGTCATTTGATGGCACATGTGCACGCACATGCACACACACACAAAGGTAACTGTGGCAAGTCTGGAGGCCAGTTTTCTGTCTTTGGGCCCTCTGGGAGCTGCATAGCCTGCCAGCAATGCCATACATTTAAGTAATAATTAATAATAATAATAATAATAATAATAATAATAATAATAATAATAATTTATATTTTCCCTCCTCTCCCTGGGAATCAAGGCAGCAGAGATAAAATACAATAAAACAATAATAACTAAATTAAATCCCCTAACCCTCCCCATCTTAAATTAATAAAATTCACAATTAAAATTCTGATCAGTTACAATCAGATGGAATGGACCATCTAAGACGGATGGGAGATCCATCATAGGGATCAAGGTGGGAAGGCAGAAGACGGAAGAGATCCATTTTGACTGCCTTCTTAAAAGCATCTAAGGTCGTTCCATAGTTTTGGGGTGGCCAGTAGTCTGTGTGAAATTTGGTGAGGAAAGGAAAAAAAATCATTATATATAGTCCCCACCTTGTAACCAGTGGCATCACTAGGGTTGGCATCACTCGGTGTCGTAACCCATGGTGCCACTCCACTCATTGACCTCCTCCCATACCACACCATATAAAATCCTTAGCAATGTTTTTTGTACTAATGTTACTCATAAACCATAATTCCCATGTATCACTGGATCTAATGGCCATACTTGTGACATAAACGACTAAGAAAATTTAAATTATTCCTTTAAATTACAATATCGTACGCATAGCCTAAATGCATTTACATAGACATCATTTCATGTGGTTATAGTGAAAATTTGGTAAAATGTGATATTTTTAAAGAAAATTTAAAAATATTTTTTTAAAAAAATTGAAATTTAATAGGCCTTTCCTTTCTCCTTCTGTTGAGCCTCATCCCACTCACACTATCTCTCCAGCATTTTAATGGGACCCAGGTGAATACCACAGCCCATATCTGCCCAAAAGCAAATGTTTGGGGAACAGTGGTGTCACACACCCCATAGGGTGTCACCTGGTGTGATCCGCACCCTCTGCATACCCTAGTGGCACCATGTCCTACATTTAAACTTTCTGTCCAGGAAGAATGCCAAATCATCCTCCATTCTGAACACCACTAAGAAGTGGATTGAATAACACCTTGTTTGGTGTTCCCCTTCAAGAAATTCATTTATTTGGCAGTTTGACCTCACTGGTGCTTTAGACTGCTACGTCTTTAACTCTCGTTTCCTCCATTGTAGGATTTTGTGGTGACAGCTGTTTTCACCTTCATGTGGCTGGTGAGCTCCTGTGCTTGGGCCAAGGGGCTTTCAGATGTCAAGGAGGCCACTGACCCCGACAATGTGATTAAGAGTGTGACCGCCTGTGAAGAATCAAGCGTGAAGTGCAAGGAGATACGGGAGCCCATCACCTCTGGCCTCAACACCTCTGTGGTTAGTCTTCCAACATCCTATAATTAGTTATTACGGAGGCATACATGTGGCTATGTTAAGGTTGCCAGGTGAAATAATGGACAGTGCTCCTATACCTTGAATGGGATTGTAAAGGAGGGAATTACAGCTTGTGTTGCTTATACAGTCAGCCCTCCTTATCCACAGATTTTTTTATCCATGGATTCAAGCTTCCACGGCTTGAAAATACTTTTAAAATAAACAAATCCCCATAGGCAAACCTTGATTTTGCCCTTTTATATAAGGGACACCATTTTACTGTACCATTACATTTAATGGGACTTGAGTATCCATGGATTTTGATATCCACAGGGGATCCTGGAACCAAACCCCAGCAAATACCAAGGGCCCACTGTATAACAAGCAGTCCCTGCTGAAATCCCCTGTTCTACACAATAGTTATGTAAATGGAGAGGAGCCCTGTCCCTTATGTCACTGGAAACTCTGGTGTGTCTAAGTATTTGTACAATCGAAGTGTATGTTTTGTACACATTTGTATTTTGTATTTTTGAACATTGTGATCCTATAGATCAGGGGTTCCCAACCCAGGGGATGTGAGATAGAATTTCAGGGGGTGCGACAAAGCATTGCTTGTGTCCTTAAGTGACAAGTCACAAATCATCACCCAATTGTTTACGAATAGATTTGAATCTATTTGCCCAGTTTAGATTCTCATTTTATGCACTGAGCTAAAAGATTATTTTTTAAACTTCAATTTGCTCACCCACAGCTTTGCATGCAGTTCCATTTGTGGTTCCAAAATTAGAAAATAGACTTGTTCGTCTACAAATGTGATATTACTTTTGTAGAGGGTGCAGACACATTAATCAAACATTTTCTAGGGGTGTGGGGCATAGAAAAGGTTCGGAGCCACTGATATAAATCTAGCCGTGTGCTTTTTCATGGGGTGGGGGTTGTTGTACATGTCTGCTTTTTGCATTTGGGGTGTGTTGTTTTTAATCCTGAATTTCTTAGGAATACAGATCAGTCTTATGTTTACTGTATTTAGCATGGATTCTATTCTTTATTTTGTCAGAAGGTCACAAGCTGTTTTTGTTTTGATTGTGTCGCTATGGAACAAAATAAAAAAGAGCATTACAACAACAGCCCTTTCTTCTACAAGTGGCACGTTTCCACCACTTTTTAAAAAGCTATTTTGCTATTAATTATTTAACTGTGGAGGCAATGTACAAGTGCCAATGTAGGCCATTACACCAGAGTTTGCACCACTCTCTTTTGTGTTGGTATTTTTGTTCTTGCTTTGCTTTCATATGTATACATCTCTTGCTATGTCAGGGTATAAATGTGACTCAACTAATGCACATGCCTGCAGTGATCTGTAGATATTAGTGCTTGCTGATCTGTAATTAATTGATAAGTGGTTTCAGGGGAAATCCTTTATTAACAGATTCACACTATCTCACTGTCCAGTTCTGTTGGGGTTTTTTTTATCAGTTCTGTTTACTATTGTCCACATCCTGAGATTCCAGTTTTGGATCTGACCCACAGTCCTTTTGGGCCTGGATGCCACTTTGCTCATGCTTTTCAATATTTTTTGTGTGAGTGGGGAAGCCCAGAAGTATTGTGCTTAGGCTCTTCTTTCTGTTCCCATCTTTTCCATCTCTGTGAGAGCAATATGGTCAGATATTCTAAAAACAGATTCATTTATATACCACTTCATATTAAACTAACAGTGTCTAAGCGGTTTACAACTGTAAGCTAATTCTACTGTCTGGAGTCATATATTTTTCTAAAACTACATTAAAAACAACTATATTGAGGCATCTCACAATGTCACACAATCCAGTTCTATTCAATTTAATACCCAACCAAACACACATAAAGAAATTCTACAGGGCTGGAGAACCTCCATCCCACAAACAAGATGCTACCCTAGGACTTCTCTCTCCAGCCTAAAGCAATTCTCGATTCTCCCCATTGACACTGATCAATGAAGTCTTTAAAAAACAAAAAACAAAATGGGGGACTCATGCACACTACAGGAAAAAAAAAACCCCAACCTTAATCGGATGCATTCGAAATTCATGTGAACAACACAGATTCAACCCACATTCTACCACGATTATTTACACTACCTGAATAAACCCAAGTGTATCCAAAAAAAGCTTCCACTGCTCTCCCTGGGACCCAGCAGCAGCTGGTGGCTCTGCTATCAGTAGCGTGGTTTATGCTTATCTTTAAAAGAACTATCCAAAGTGCTGATCTCTATCCACAAAACATCTTCAGCACTACAGATGGTGCCTCGTACATTCAGATTAAAACCCAGAGCAGATTCACTGCACCATGGATGGGGGAGCAGTCAGCGGCCACTAAAGTGGTCTTTGATTTAAACCTTAATGCTGTGTGGTTCAGGGCAAGGGGGATAGCTGTGGAGGGAAGAGTAGAGAAAACAGCTCTGGCCTTGTTCACTTTTGACACTGGCTTCATCCAAATCTGGTTCTAACTCCACCCACTAGTGACTTACATCCAAAATCCACAAAACAGTTATACCTTTATGAAGCCAATCAAAATGCTCAATATACATGTTGCAAGCTTTCAAAGCTCCACTGGCTTCTTCATCAGGCGAAGGTGTTTAAAATCATCATACAGGAGAAAGAAAGAAAAACTGATGATATTAAGTCATAGCCCTGCATTTGGTCAAGATGTTGTGGTTGTCCTCAGTTTAGATGGTAATGGAAGGATGGTTGCCCATGAGAAAATGTAGCCAAAATAGCCTTAAAAGTAGCTTGAAAGGGCTCCTCTCCCCCATTTACTACACTATGTAATAGGATTGCAGTGCTGTAATGACTTGTGTTTATGCTAATAGCCACAGCAGCAGTCATGTTAGGGCAAATGCAGAGACAGGATTGCTCTCTAATAAGAATAAGCTAGTGAGTCCCAACCTTTAGTCCTCCAGATGTTTTGGGCTTCAACTCCCATATTTCCTTAATTTTGGCCAAGTTGACTGGGGCTTTCGGGGTCTGAAATCCAAAACAAAGGTTGGGAATCATAGGAATAAGGAATGATTTGCTGGCTGTATAAATCAGCAATCAAAGACCAAACTCCACTGGCAGGGGCTTTTTCATAGACTTGAACATAGTTTCCCGTGACAATACGGTCGGCTCTCTGTATCTATGGATTTAAGTATCCATGGCTTGAAAACATTAAAAAACTATATAAATTCCCAAAAGCAACCCTTGATTTTTCCCATTTTATATAAGGGACCCCATTGTACTATGCCATTGCACACAATTCTGTTCTCCCGCATGGTGCCAATGTGCCTCATAGAATTAACCAACTGAAGTGGCTGCCTCATTTTGCCTAATGTCAGGGCTGGCCCTGGGGAGAAAGGTAGTACTTGGCTGCTGCCCCTTAACTGGTAACTAAGCATTGTTGTGTAAGGTCCCATGTCCTATCCGAAAGTATCAAGACTGGAACTCAGAAAAATTATTTTCTTGTACAGCAACTCCCAGAATCCCTCAACTACCATGGCCATTTGGCATGATGGGCGAGGTTTCTGACAATTGTCGTCCAAAAATGTAACTTCCCAAGCTCTGGTCAAGAGGTGATACAGTACTTGATTCTTTGCATTCTACTAAGAATATGCTTCCCCATCCCTTAGTGCTTTGTCTGAGGGCCAATTTATATTGGCTAATTTAAAGGAAAAGTGAATCTCCAGACTGCTGATGAGGCATCCTAGGCCTGTCACTTGTCCAACTGTTAGTCACAGAGGTACTGTATTGTCTGATGGATATATTTATATAACTCAGACTTTTAATTTCCAGCAGAATAGAG
The DNA here is from genome assembly GCF_019175285.1 of Sceloporus undulatus. Taxonomy (NCBI): domain Eukaryota; kingdom Metazoa; phylum Chordata; class Lepidosauria; order Squamata; family Phrynosomatidae; genus Sceloporus; species Sceloporus undulatus. Next base: position 190,099,492 of record NC_056523.1, read on the forward strand.
AAGACTGTGAAGGCCTTTCAGATTAGCTTTTTTGTATATGCAGCTGTTGCTGGGAGACCTACTACCAAGGGCAGCAGAATTGCTGAACTCCCTTAGATGATCTGTCTGTTACTAACCACTGGCTGCAATGCTTAGTCATTTGAACAAGTGGCATTTCAAACTCTCTTGCAGCCAGGAAACTTTTGGGTTCCCATTAGAAGCTGGTCTGGTCCTTTCCAGTCAGTTGATCAATAATACAGGACAAAGTTCTACAATAGGGTGTGTTTGCTCATCACAAAATGTGTCCCCATCCTCTTGCAAATGGGCACCATAAGATGAGAGGGAACATTTTGTTACCTGAGATGGAACAGCAAATGGTTCCTCACTACCACTCAAAGCTATTTTTTTGTTTGTTTTCTAATATTGTCTGTCACTTCAAGAAAGACTGAAGATTGAAGACTGACTAGTAAATGTTTTAAACCAAGGGCCCTTTCACACTACCCAATTATAGCACTATGGTTCCCCTTTAATTGCCAGTGTTGCATCCTACAGAATCCTGGGATTGGTAGTTTGGTCAGAAGGACTAGTTTTGAATCTGGATCCTCCAGGTCCCAAGACAACACTTTAAAATACACTTGTCCCTTCATATCCACAGGGGGTCTGTTCCGGACCTCCCACAGGTAACAAAAAATGTGGTACCTCCAGTCCCATTGTTTCCTATGGAAGTGTAACATGCATGCAGTCACTGGCGCGGCCACGTGTATGTGCCTCCATTATAAACAACAAGGCTTGCTGTCTGTGGAAGCTCAAATCTGAAGATGGCAAGACCACAAATTTTAAAAAAAGGCCACTGTACTGTAGTAGAATCGCTAGGGTTGTTGTAAATTATACTGGTAGAATTCAAAGATATAGCCATGTTAGTCTGTAGAATCAGTATGTAGAGATATCTTGTAGTACCTTTGAGACTAACTAAAATAATATTTATATTTATTTATTTCAGTTAGTCTCAAAGGTGCTACAAGTTCTCTCTACATACATACTATAACTTATGCTGCCACCCCTAGGCTCAGAGCCTTCAGATCACTGGCTCTTCTGGAGTAAATTGGGCCACTATGGAGTAGAAAGATTCTGGTTTACTTACTACCAGTGGCTAGTAGACTGGGGAACTCAAAGGAACTGTCCATGTCCCAGGATGTTTGAGTCTACCAGCCTTATTTGCAAGTACCAAGGGGTCCGGGCACCATGCAGTGATAGTAGAGGCCTCCAGGAGTTCGCAGTGGACAACTACATCCCAGCCAGTCTTCCTGATGCCTCTGGGCAAGTAGACTGGGTTCTTCCCAAGACCTTCAGTCTCCAGGAGTCTTGGTCTATCTGTGGAGAGGTGCAGCAGTACACTCCACACTGTTTCAGGCAGATGGAAGACCTAAGCCCAAAACGCATAGACCAAAAGAAGCAGTTTCTGTTGCTTTGGAGGCATTCAGATGACACCTTTGAACCGGATCAAAAAGGAGCCGATTAAATTCGGCTTCTAAGGTGGGCAGCTTGCGACCATGGTGGCAGCCTGCTTTGGAAGCAGGCCATCTACTTCATCCCCTAGTCCGCTATTTATTACACTACCCTTTATTTTAGTGGCCCCAGAACACATTTTCTGGGACTTGTTGACTGATCATTCTAAATCCATCACACTTAAGATTGCCACCTTTGCAGTGGCAACACAAAAGATCCATTGCAATTCCTTGAAGACAGCAGCAGTGGACGGCAAAGGGGATCAGTTGTTGTAGCTGTCATTATTATTGTTGGTTGACTATTTTATCCAGTAACCTTTTTTTAAAGCTTTTCTCAGCCTGTGTCTAATGCAATTATAATTTTGTCACCAGCATCCAACCTGTATTTGTTGTACTAGATCAGGGGTTCCTAGCCTGTGCTCTGAGGAGCACTTAGGGCTCTGCGTGCCCTTCCCAGGTGCTCTGTAGCCACTCCAGGAAAATGAAACAAATAAAAATTGAATGAAATTAAAGAATGAGACTATATTTTTATATATACTCCTAAACACCACTAACTTGTAAGACATAGCGTAGGCCTCTTAGGGGCTCTGCCATAGAAATAAAGGCTCCGCAAGTCAAAAAGGTTGGGAACACCTGTACTAGATACATGATTTTGTCAGAAAGTTTTGTAATGAATGTTGTCCCACAGACAAATAAAAAATTATCTACTTCACTCCACACCTGAAGGCAGACACCCCCCTCTGAGGTGTCACCCGGTGCAGTCTCCACCCTGCTAGAAGCACCCCTGAACCTCTTCTACACCATACTGTAGTGAGAAAGCTCCTTGGATGCTTCCAGATGTTACATTTTCCTTGTCTCATTCACTAAAGTCAGTGGGGAGTGGTGGAGAATTCCAGACACTCTAGGCCGGCGATGGCGAACTTGTGGCATGTGTGCCAGAGGTGGCACTCAGAGCCCTCTCTATGGGCACATATGCCATCGCCCCAGCCAGAGTTTGCCAGGGTTTGTTATTAGAAAGCCAGAGGGACATGGCACTTTGCAATAAATAAGTGGGATTTGGGTTGAAATTTGGGCAGTCTAAAAGGTTCACCATCACTGCCCTAGGCTTCCATTTGTAGCTTACCTGTATTTTCCCAATGCTTCCAAGTTCATTTTCCATATCTCCACTTGACATCCTTCTAGAGTTCAGTGTGAGCCAAAAAGGCAGAAGGTTGCAACTCCATCCTCCCCTTTTGACCCCATCAGCAATACACAGGAGCAGTCAGTAACAGATCTAAGACACCAGTCTCCTTTCTTGCAAATAGCCCATAGGGACACAAGGTGGAAAGCCCCACCACTCTCATGAACATTGTCATCACAACCATTCCTGCTGCTTTGAGATTTGCATTATCTTAACAATTTTCTCCTCCCAGCAAGATAGAATGGCTCCAGATGGAGAAAAGACCCCATGCTTTTTTACTTACCGTATATACTCAACTATAAGTTGACCTCATGTATAAGTCAAGGGCATGTTTGGGGGCCAAAATTATGGATTTTTACATGACCCATGGATAAGTCGAGAGTAAAACCTGGGGGCATGTAATAAAGGATCTAAAGGATGAATCAAAGGAAAACAATGCCAGAGATCTTACAAAATTCTAGCAGGCATAACTATTTGTGGTCACACTAAAGGCTGAATGGATACGAGAGTAGAGGGGGGGTCAGTTCTTCCAGGACAGATTACAGTCTTGCCTTTCACCAGAGGATGGCTCCTTTTTAAATAAAAGTTTAAAAGTACAGTACTTGCCTGTGGATAAATCAACACAGGTTCATTATTTGACTAAAATGTCTAGACTTATCCATGAGTATATACAGTAATTGTCCTTTTTCTACCTTGCCTTTTTGTCTCCCTCCACCCTCCAGGTTTTTGGCTTCCTGAACTTGGTGCTTTGGTTGGGGAACATGTGGTTCGTGTTTAAAGAGACCGGTTGGAGTACACCCTTCATGAAGTACCCACCTGCACAGGAGAAGCCACCGGCACCTGAGGCCTATGGTGATTCCTACAACCAAGCCCCAGGCTATGGACAGCAAGACACGTATGGGCAGCAGGGTGGCTACCAACCTGATTACAGCCAGCAGGGCTATGGCCAGCAGGGAGAATATGGCCAGCAAGGTGGCTATGTCCAAGGCGGGCCCACTTCCTTTGCAAACCAGATGTAGGCGGGTGAGTAATAAAGACAAAAGCTGGTTAGGTTTGGGTGGGATACAGTGGGGTGTGATAGGATTGGATGGGATGTGCCTGTGGTTCCACTCCCAACTAGGAAGATGAAGGTCTTCAATCTATCTTTACACACTTCACACGAAATGCATTAAAATTGTGTGCATGAGGAACTGAGTTCTACAATGCAAACATTAAGCAAATGTAGCTTGTGTGTATAATTTATATTACAGGTTGAGTCTTCCTTATCAGAAATGCTTGGGACCAGAAGTGTTTTGGATTTCAGAGTTTTGGGGATTTTGGAATATTTACATATACATAAAGCAATATCTTGGATATGGGACCCAAGTCTAAACATGAAATTCACTTCTGCTTTGTATACACCTTATACACATAGGCTAAAGTTAATTTTATACCCAATATTTTTAATAGCTTTGTGCATGAAACAAAGTTTATGGATACTGAACCATCAGAAAGTAAAGGAGTTACCTTTTTAGCCATCCATGTGGAAAAAAATGGATTTTGGAATATTTCAAATTCTGGAAATCTGGATAAGGGAGACTCAAACTGTATTTTGCACAGTTTATTCAGGTTCTTCTGGTGATGGGGACAGAGCAAGGCATTAACCACTGGAGACTGTATTCCATTCCTAAATCCCTCTGGTTTCTCAAGCCCAAATTCTGGGTATTACTTAACTCGGAGTAACTGTGTGTTATGCTGGTGCAAGCCCTTCCTTGAATGGGGTGTAGTAGCACTATGGGGAAAGCCTGACGGGGTAGTTTTCACTCCCACTTTCACCCCCACATGTTGTCACATCGCCTATGGTCTGATTACCTTTGGCAACTTGCTGCTGGCTACAGATCTTCTCTTTTTCTTCCAACATAGTTACACACCACCAGTAGCCAGTAGCATCTTGTCCTAAGATTTCAGAAGGTCCCAATCACAAAGGCAGGTTTCTAGCTCCAATGGATTCTCAGAAAGCAAGGTTCTCCTTCCAGTGTAGTAGTAGTAGTAGTAGTAGTAGTAGTAGTAATAGTAATGTATCATTTGTTTGTTTCTTTCTTTCTAGCTCACCTTTTCCCCAGATTGGGATGCAAACTGGTTTACAATTATTTAAAAAAACTGTTAAAAATCCACAAGATACAAAAGTTAAAACCACAGTTAAATAGCCAGAAAAGATTAAAACCAGCTTAAAACATATATCATTAAACTCTTTGAGGTTTCTTGGTGTTTATGGGATTCTTCAGTGAATAGATCAGAGTAGGGGATTTGTGGTAATCCCAAGGCTGGACTGAAGTTCGTGTCATTCTTCACTACTGGCCAATAGCTGCAGAACAGATGACGACGACGACGATGATCGTGATCATAATTTCTATCCTGCCTTTTCCCTAGATTGGGACTCAAATTAGCCTACAATTATTTTTTTAAAAACTGTTAAAAATCCACAAGATACAAAAGTGAAAGCACAATGAAACAATAAAAATGAAAAACAGGTTAAAACATACATAATTAAAACACATACAAACCAGCATAGCAATTAGCAATATCCAGTGCATTCTGTAAGATGGGCCTTATATAGTAATCACTCCTCAAATGCCTGTCAGAATAAAAAAGTTTTTACTTGTCTGTAAAAAGATAGCAGAGAGGGTGTTAGTCTAACTTCTCCACGAAGAGTGTACCAGAGGCTAGGGACAACCACTGAGAAGGCCTTCTCCCATGTTCTCACCAGATGTACTTGTGAGGATGGGGGCACAGTGAGAAGGGCCTCCCCAGAAATGAACCATAGCTGGTAGAACATTGTCAGAATGGCATGGCCCCGTACATAGGCTGATCAGAATCAATGCTGCTGGGGAACGCTATAGCTAGGTAAGAAACAGGGGAAATCATAAGGGCCCTTTCATGCTACAGTTGTAGTGCTGTGATTAACTGCTATGTCCACATCCTATGGAGATCTGGGATTTGCAGTTTAGGAGAGGAGCATTTAGGGTTCCCAGCCAGAGAGCTGTGGTGCCTCAGGAAAATATGAGCCCCAGGATTCCACAGATGGAGCCATGACAGTTAAAGACGTGGAATCATAGCACTGTAATGAAAGGTAACCCTAAATACAGCTGGTAGATGTGGCCATTGCAGCCTTTTAAGATTGTAGGTCCCTCTACTTGTCCCACCCACAGACACTCACAGTATGAGCAAACTCTTACAGATAGGGACTGTGCAGGGAGGAGTGAAGGCTATGCTTGTGCTTTTTAAAAATAAATATGTAGATTGGCTGTAATGCTCACCAAGAGGAAGCAGTGGAGAACAGAAGGTTAGCAAAGTGCTGAGGCAGCTGGAAAACCTTTGCTGGAGAGCAATACTTTTTCTGTTCTAGTTCTGTCTCTGTTCCATGTCCTGTCAGCTCTCCCCCTTTGTCCCCCTCCTTTTGTTCCTTGACAACATTGCACACCTCTGTGGTAAAAGGTTGTCCTGGTTGTGGTGCAGCAGAATTGATTCGTGCCCTCAAGTGCCAATATTCTGAGTCAATTTTCAATAGTGGCATGGCACTACAATATATGGCATTGTACTAGCACAGCTGTCCTGATGCCTGATCTTGCACATTTATTTGCTGGCTCAGTGCCCATATACTCCATCAACCATGGGAGTAACAAAGTGAAGGGAAGGGAATGTCGTTATTAAATAGCTAACGTTACGTTAAACACAGAGAAGGTACCACTGGACAGCTATTCTTGCATGCCCACTCTCTCTGACAAATTGCTCTGTGTAACTCAAAAGCTAGTGTGTGCTGACATAGAAGTGTCCAGATGACAACTTTGTGGCATGGGCATTTACTAAGGACGATAGATATGTTAAGCAATGCATTTATTAGGGAAATGTCAATGAATCTAAATACCCTAAAAGCACCAGCTCCTGTCTGATCTTGGAAGCTCAGCAGAGTTAACCCTAGTTAGTACTTGGATAGCAGACCAACAATGAATACCAGATGCTATAGGCTATATTTTGAGAAAGGAACGGGCAAAACTACCTCTGAGGATTCCTTGCCAAAGAAAATGCTATGAAATTCATGGGGTCATCATAAGTTGACAGACAGGTTGAGGCACATGTGCACACAGAGTCATCAGATTGGGAGACAGGCAGGCCTGACCAATGGGTTCACTTCTCCAGTAGGTTCTGCACATAACTCCATACAAATGAACGGGAGTTTATTTCCAAGCCAGACCCCTCCAGATCAAATCCATGAGATTAAAAGAAGTAAGCAACAAATAAAATAATTTAGATCATCCCAAAGGAAAGAAAGTCAACATAAGTCTGAGGCTGATAGAGTGTGACTTGCCCAGGGTCAACCAGTAGGTTTCATGGCTCAGTGGGGATTCAAACCCTGGTTTCCAGAGCTGTAGCCCAACACTCAAACCACTACACCACACTGGCTCCATAATACCCTTCAAACTGAAGCCCTCCGTTCTTTTAATTCTCAGTCCCACCGTTAAACTGCTCTCTTTATTGCTTAAAACTGCCCCAAGGGATTGCTTGGGAAATATTCCTGTACCTCATTGTGTACTGCAGTGATATAGAACCGATGACACAGTTGTGTCTGTCAGCTGGGTAGAATAACACTCCCACACAGCTGGGCTGCAAGTATCTGGATCTCCCAGAGCGTGACCATGAGCTCTGAAATTAGAACCGCTGGGATAATCACTGCCGGATAATCTGCTTTTCTGGCCTGGGCGGAGCGGGTTGGAATTTGCTAGTCTGTGGCAGGGCCAGCCCTGCTAGGCTTCACTCGGCTGAATAGGGATGTATGCATTTGTAACTGCTTCAGATGACAAATGCTGGGGGACAGCAGCAATAGCCCCCACCACCATCCCTCCTGAGTCTCTCTCACACACCTATTTAGCCAATTTCTTCTCTTAAATGGCAGAGCACCACACAAATTAGATTATTGGACAGTTTAAATTTCAATTCAAATTCAGGATAGATCCAGATTTTATCACACGTGTTATTGTCCTATATTAGAGTTACTGGAGTGTTTGGGGTATGGTGGAGGCTTTGCTAGTTTTTTCCCCATGTTCCTCTATTTTTTTATTGATCTTAATTTCTTGTAGAACTTACGATTATTTGGGGTGAGCTGCACTGAACATGTCAGCATTCTTTTAATGTGTTTATTGCTCATACAGGGTTGGGCGTTTGATGCCTAAATAAATAAATATTCAGGTGCGGAAAACAGCAAGGTTATTAAATGCTTGATCTTTTAAACTAAGGTGCCATGGATTGAAATTTAGATCACTCTCCTGCATCCAAAGTATATGCTTTGTGAATGAGGCAGGTTGAGTATCCCTTTTTTGGAATTCTGAAATCTGAAATACTCCAAAATCCAAAAAATGTCCAAACGGGTAGCTGAGATTGTAACACCGTTGTTTCCTGATGGCTCAGTGTACATAAATGTTGTTTCATGCACAAAATTATTAAAAATATAATGTATAAAATTACCTTCAGGCTACGTGTATAGTGTTTATATGAAACATGAGTGAATTTCATGTTTAGACTTGAGGCCCATCTCCAAAATAGCTCATTATGTATATGCAAAGGTTCCAAAATCCAAAACACTTCTGGTCCCAAGCATTTTGGATAACGGAGACCTAACCTGTACACAGTTACAGCTCTTTGACTCCATTTTAACTTCCATGGCAACATCCTATGGAATCCTGGGACTTGTACTTTAGTGAGCCACTAGAGGTCTCTGGTACAAAATTCTAAATAGCTCATGAAACTACAAATCCCAGGATTTCCTAGGATGGAGTCATGGCTGTTAAAACAGGAGAAAAGTGCTGCAATATTGAAGCAAAGGAATGATGTTTCAATTTCAGTTAAGCAAACTATAGCAATAGACGGTTGCTAGAAAGGTCAATCAAAGATGAAGAATTCTTAATCAGAAATGCTTTGAATGCTTTTGAACAACAGAGCATGTTTCTCTGAACAAATGAGTCACTGCGTCTTTTCTACCTTCTGCTTACAACTGAGAAGTGTGGTCTGCAAACACAGGTTGATTCTCCCTTATCTGAAATGCTTGGAACCAGGAGTGCTTGGGATTTTGGAGTTTTTCAGATTTTGGAATATTTGCATATACATAGTGAGATATCTTGGTGATGGCAACCAGGTCTAAACATGAAATTCATTTATGCTTTGTATAAGATAGCCTGAGAGCAGTTTGATACACAACATTTTTATGCATGAAACAAAGTTTGTGTACATTGAGCCATCAGAAAGCAAAAGTGTCACTATCTCAATCACAGGGGTGGATAAATTTGGCCCTCCACACCCACGTATTCATGGATTCAAGTGGCTTGAAAATATTCCAAAAATATATACATTCCAAAAAACAAAGCTTGATTTTATTGTTTTCTATAAGGGACACCATTTCATTATGCCACTGCACTTGAGCATCCATGGATCTTGGTATCCACATGGGGGTTCTGCAATCAAACCCCAGCAGATACGAAGGGCCCGCTGTAATTCCGAAATCCAGATATGGGAAACTCATCTTGTAATTTGACATGTGCCTCTGGAGGGTGGAAGGAGTGAATAATCTTCTGTTTTTTTGATGTGCAACATTACAGGATGGAAGCAGTGTTTTCAGAGTTCATCCTCTCTCTCTCTCTCTCTCTCTTTTCTTTCTGCAGGACCCTCACCCCCAGTAAGTGGCGCTGTGAGGAGGAAGCCGCCATCTTGTCCCTGCCCCCCATGTCTCCTTGTGCAGGGGAAAGGGGGGGCTGGTGGGTGCTCGCGCTGGGAGGGGGCTGGCGGGGTACCCCCCTCCCAGAATGAATGTAGATGTTCGTGCTGTTTATATATATATATAAATATATATTATATATATATGAGAAACTACAACTAGAGATAGAGACTGCCCCCTCTCCCACTGCCCCATTGCTCATGCCCACACACAAGCACACACACACACATACACTACCCGTCATTTACCCCCACCTTGGGACAGCTCCTTAACCCCTCACTTGTCCTTGAATTCTGCCTTCCCCTAGGGCCTGCCATCCAAGATCCTCACCATGGGCTATACACTCTCCCCTCTGACCCCTATCAATGGCCCTCCTTGTACCTTTTGGATCCCACACCCTCCCACTTGACCGTATGGAAGGCACTGCATGACTCTCATGCCATCATCCCAATACATGGCAAACCCATCTCCATCTCCCCTCTGCATGCCCAGATGAAAGCGAGATGGTCCTAGGGGGAGGGGGGTCTGAGGTTGGAGGTGGGGGGCTCTTTGGATGCTGTCTTGAGGGTCCAAAATCCAGGCAGTTCAGGGTTTCAGTGGGATTGGGGATCAATTCTCTATCTGGCACTTGAATTCATATTCTTTAGACACACTTCTGTTCCAGGCCCGCCCAGCCCCAAAACAATGTAAGGGTCAGGATAGAAGGTGGTGTAAATCTGGGGGTGTTACTCTTCCGCTCCCCCAAATTGAAGATTGGGGGTGCCAGTTATTGTTCTGAAGGGGTGCGTGTCTATTTGTTTCTGCAGAAGAGTTTATTCTAGTAGGGAGGGAAAAAGACAATTGGGGTGTGGAATTGCTCCTAGTGAGCTCTCTATCTATTATTCAGGGGGCCAGAGCCCCATTTATTGCCCCTAATACCAGCATGTATGCCATGATGATCAGTCCATCTGGGGCCCACAGTTCAGGGGTGGGGTGGGGACTGAGGGGGAGACGCCATCCCTTTCCCCTCATGCTTTCTCTAAACCACCTTCCCCATTCTTCTGTCACTTTAAGTCTTTCATTTTTATTTTTCTGAGGCTTCACATTCAAAGTATGTAGAGAATCAGAATCAGAATCATAGAGTTGGAAGGGCCCTCAAAAGGAATCTAGTTCAACCTTCTGCTCAATGCAGGATCTCAAGCTAAAGCATCCCTAGCAGGTAGTTGTCCAGTCTCCTTTAGAAGATGTCCATACAAAGAGACCCACCACCTCTCCAGGGAATTGGCTTCACTGCCAAATAGCAAGTACATTTCTAAAACCATTCTCACTGTCAAGAAGTTCCTTCTGATTTTCAGTCAAAATCTACTCTCCTGTAACTTCAAACCATAAGTCCTGGTCCTACCATGGGGGGCCATTTTAATAGGAGTTCATTCTGACACCTTGTATCCACCTCATTGTCCTCACAATCGGAGTTGTAAAAGTCAGCACTAGGCATGGAGGAACATCTTGATCCAGTCCGTTTCTGAAAAGGATTCTGCCAAACTGTACAGCTCTATCTATGCTCAGGATGGACAGAATGTGAGAACTGAAAAAAAGAAAAGAAAGAAAATCAAAGGACAGAGAAATCAGAACTGACCATTTGTCCATCCACTCATATGGCTTTGAGATTGGGTTTATTTACTTACTTATTTGTTTTTATTGTATTCATTTCTATCCTGCCTTTCTCCCGCTACAGGGACTCAAGGCGGCTAACAACATGTTTAAAAGAACACAAAAGCTTTAAAAAGTATAAATCTAAGGTTTTAAAATACAAGCAATTTATGAAGTTAAAAACATTAAACATTAAAAATATTCAAGTGTATTAAAATACTATATACAAATCTTACAATCCAGATTGTGCAGTATTTAAAAGCCCAACCTTTGTCAATTTGTAAAGCTTGACAAAAGCAAAAATGTTTTCCTTTTCTGCCAGCGGAAGGAGAGCAAAGGCGGAGCCATCTTAGCCTCTCTGGGGAGGGAGTCCCAAAGTCTGGGAGCAGCCACAAAGAAGGCCCTCTCCCTTGTTCCCACCAAACAGACTTGAGAAAATGGTGGGACAAAAAGAAGGGCCTCTCTAGAGGATCGGAGAACTCTATTGGGCTCATAAAGGGAGATATGGTCCTTCAGATAACCATATTTGAAATTCTCTGTATTCAGCAATACTTGTGGTGCTGATCTGAGATCACTACCTCTTCTCCCCCTCTGGGTACAACATAGTCTTATGTTGGGAATAGTGAAACTTATTGACTTTGGTCAATACGGATGTGTGAGAATTTACTTTCAGTTGACTTTTTGATAAGAATTTCCCAAAATGTATCAATTACTTCATTTTCCAAGAGAAAACAAGAAAGAGTCATCTAGCTCCTTAAAAGATCATATAACATGAACATTCATGAAATATTGCCATCTTCAGCAGATGAATGATTTCAGTACATATAGTTTAAACATGATGAGAGATGTGCATATAGATAGTGAAGTCAGAGGGAAATTACATACAGAAAGTATTGGCAGTTGTAGTCATTGTAATTTCTTCATATTTGGGACTGGGAAAGTCTAGAATTCTGGAAAAACCAGTGAAATAGGCTGGTGTATCCATCCCTAGTGTACAATCCTTTAGTTCCTGGTTATCCATAGGTTGGTTCACACACACACACCATCTCCACACACCTTTTGCATTTTGAGAGATGTGTGAGGCAATCTTCAGAGATTAAAGACATTACATTTTGGACAACAACTCCCAGAATCCCCCAGCCGGCAGCAAGGGAGCTGCCCCAGAAGAAAAATAATGCCCAGGCTCTGGCAAGAACTTGAAGGAAATGTCAATGTTAGATCCCCACAGGAGATCTGACCTGAGCTATCATTTGTGGTTCAAAGATGTTGAGGCTCACTGCGGAGGCAAAAATTTGTGCTATCAGCGCCTCCAGAGTTTTCACAAGATTGTAAGCCTGCTGCTGGTAAGACACACATTTGCACATACTCCTAGAGAAGGCCCATAGATAATCTAGGTAGAGGAGGGTGTCTAATCTACCACAAACATGATCCGTAAAAAACAGTGTGAAGGCGCTATTAACACAGATCGGGTGTGACATCTTGTATTAGGTATCAAGGTGTCACCTTTAGCCACAGCTTGGACAAGTTACTTTTTGGAATGCAGTTTCCAGAATCTCCTAGCCAGCATGATACTGGAAGTTATAGCTCAAAAAATAACTTTTCCAGACTGTGCCCTTAGCACATTAGAAACCGGTAGGGTCTGGGTTTGCTTCTTAAGTAAATGTGCTGAGGATGAAAATAATGTTAACATCTCTTTCTCTTCCCACTCCTTCCCATGTCTAATTCATTTTTAAATGCTCCATCCTTTTACCATTTCTCCCCCTGCTTCTCCCCATATCACTTTCTTTTTCACATTTTTATTAGCTCTCTTTAGCTTCCCACTCACCTATCCTTTTCTCTGGCCCTTCCCAAAATTCCTGCTCCTCTACTCTCAATCTATAACCTGTGGCCTCCAAAGAGACCGGTTTTTAATCCCAGCCAAAGCTTCCCCCCAGCCCTCTCCCTCACATCTGCCCCACAGCCCTTCCCCATCTACCCCAGTGGCACTCTGACTATATATTACTCAGTGTCTGTGTATCTGATCGTGCCGTAATTGTGCGTTTCGGTTTGTCCGGCTCTTTGCCCCGGTCGATATCGTGTGATTTTTTCTTCCATCTTTAAATGACAAAAAAATAATAATACCAACAACGACAGCAACAGCAAAATGACAGGAAAAAAATATGCATCAATCCCCCCCAAGTCTGCCCCCCTCACCCCAAAAGGTATAGAGAAAAAATGGATAAAAACCAAATAAAAACAGAAAGAAAATGTATTTCAAAAAAAGCAAATGTCTGAAGTGTCTTTATTTCAGGTCATTCTTACCATACCTTATGTCCATGTCTCCCAAACTCAGTGTAATTCTGTTTGCATGTGTGTTGTTGTTCTTTTGTGCCTTCAAGTTGTTTCTGACTTATGGCAATCCTAAAGTGAACCTTTGCAGGATTTGTTTAGTGAAGGTCTGCCTTTGCCTTCCTCTGAGGCTGAGAGACAAAGGCCCGTTCCGCACGGGTGTAATAGTACGGACTGGGTCTGTACCTAGGGTTAGAAAGGGGCGTCCCTTCCGGACACTCCTAACCCTAGTACGGATCGAGTCCGTACAAAATGGCGGTGCCTGTTCCACACGGGGGCCGCCATGACTACGTCACCACCGCGCCGCCTCCAAACGAGGTGGTGTGGTTGTGATGTCATCACGCCGCACGAGGGCGCCTAGAACACCCTTTCCATGGCGCGAGAAGGAGCTCTGAAATGGAGCTCCTTCTGCGGTTTGCGTCGCTGGCACAGCCTTTAGATGGCTGCGCCAGGGACGCAAGGGAGAAAGGGGCCGAGCGGCCCCTTTCTCCTCTTCCCCGCCGCCATCGGGTGTCCTTGGGACACGAAGCCCCAAGGACACCCATTTCCAGGCTGTGGGGACGCAGCCTTGGAAAGCGGCGGATCGGGGCCTTGGAGGCTGCCGTTCTGGCAGCTGAGGCCCCGATCCGGTGGGGAAAGGGCCGGTTACAGGCCGCCCCAAAGGGGCGGTCTGTAACGTGCCTGAGACTTGCCCAAGATCACCCAGTGGGTTTCTATGGCTGAGTAGGGATTTGAACTCTGGTCTCCCAGAGTCATAGTCCAACACTCAAACCACTATGCTATGCTGACTCTTTCTATTAAACAGTATACTTGCATTTGAAAATCAGCTTTATTCAGAATTCAGAATCCAATGCTTCCTTTTGCCTGGTGAAATGGCCACCAACACAGCAGAATTTGGAAGAAAGGGGAAGGATGCAAATTGCTGACTTTTAAATTTGTAATCATTGCATTTTCATTACAAACGTTGTTCCCCCTCCCACAACTTTAAACTGAAATCATTTTACTGCAGTCGTGCTTGTGAGATTTTTTCCTCCTCTTTGTGACAGAATAATTTCGCTGCATTGGTATACTTTGACTTGGTGAGTATGGGCAAAACTATTAAAAGTTCATATATTTTTTTACTATAACTCCCAATTCTACTCCGTCTCCAGCCAAGATGGCCACTAGGTGTTCTTGCTAGGAGATTCTGGGAGATGCTGTGCAACAGTGCAAAAGGTAACTACTGTATATACTCATGGATAAGTCTAGAAATCTGAGTCAAGAATTGACCTAAAAATCCTGGGTTGACTTATTCACATGGGCAATGCAAGTGCTGTGCCTTAACTCAAAACAGGAACCATTTCCCACTCCGAATAAAGTGGCAAAAGGCAAGAGCTTAATCCATCCCCTGGGAAACCTAAATGAAGCACCAATCTCCTCTATTTTCTCCACTGTGGTGCTGCTTCTGAATGCATGGACAGGAAAATAGCAGCATTCTTTGGCATCGCTTTCCTTTCCTTCATTCTTTACATTCTTTGTTGCATGCCCCTAAGTTTTACCCTTGACTTATACATGGGTCACATCAAAATTCATAATTTTGGCCCCAAAACCTGCCCTCGACTTATACATGAAGTCGACTTATAGTCGAGTATATACAGTAAGCAGCAAAATATCTCCTGTCAGCTTGGTTTTAAAGATTTAAACATCATGCATCAGAGCAAGATGTTCAGGACAGTTTACACATATAAATACCAAACATAAAACAAGCAAATTATTGTTCTGATTACTATTAAACAGTATACTTGCATTTGTAAATCAGCTCTCTGCCTCCGTGCCTGCCCTGAATCTTGAAGAGGAATTCAAGGCCCTGTATCACAGCATTCTTCCTCACCACACCCAAATCTCATGCTCATAGTAAGAAAAATTAACCAGAAACATTGGCTCAATCTTGACTCTGGCTGCATCTGCACTGCAGAATTAATGCAGTTTGACACCACTTTAACTGCCATGGCTCAATGCTAAGGAATTCTGGGGCTTGTAGTTTTGTGAGATATTTAGGCTTCACTGTCAGGGAGCTCTGGTGCCACAACAAAGTACAGTTTCCAGAATACCATAGTACTGAGCCATGGCAGTTAAAGTGGTATCAAAATGGCATATTTTTGCAGTGCGGTGCGGATGCCGCTGTGGTGTCCTTTATTGAACCAATCCACATGTGATGCGGTCTTCTTTTTCCAACCCTTTCCACTTTACCAAGCATTATTGTCTTTCTCAATAAAAAAATGAAATTGCACCCCATTACACCTTAGCTCCCCACTCTTATAATGGTTATATATAACTTTCACCATTGTGGCCTTGGAGGAAGAGAAGAACTGGCAGTATCTATTGGACTTGATCCTTTCCCCACTGCCATTCCCTTCTCCTTTTGTGTCATGTCTTTTTAGATTCTAAACTTGATCAAGGGAGGGAACTGTCAAATTAGCAACCTGTAAACTGCTGTGAGAGCCTTTGTGGCTGAAGAGTGGGGTATAAATACTCTAAATAAATAAATACATTATATATAACCATTGTATGGTGGCTTCTGTCTAAAATCCCAGATCCGTCAGCGTGTGGTGTGGGTGGCAATTCTGATATTATTAGTCATCCCTTCTGTGGTGATTCATGCATCACTCCAGGTTAATATGATGCTCCAGCCTTTAGAAGTGGATGAATATGTTCTGACAATGACAGGCATGAAATTTTTGTCAACCCATTGATGTTGTTCCAAAGGTTACGCCCCTTTGGCCTGCTGTGTGTTTCCTTAATGGGTTTCTTTTCTTTTTCTCTTATGAACACTGAGGAAGCCAGCATGGTATAGTGGTTTGAGTGTTGGACTACAACGTGAGACCTGGATTCAATGCCTACTCAGCCATGAAAACACACTGGGTGACCTTGGGCAAGTCACACACTCTCAGACCCAGAAGCTTCCATTATAGGGTTGTCTTAGGGTCATCATAAGTCAGAAATGACTCTAAGGCACACAACATACGAGCACTGAGCCCAAACCACCTCAATACCTCTTCTCCACCTTAGTATGCGGCCTTTGCACCTGCACCGCTTGTGGTAGGGACAATTGTCCATTTTGATTCAATTTAATTTTGACTTACCAAAAGCTTCTAATCCTGGCAAAACTGAAATGTGGAGAAAGTTGAAAGCAACAGATTTTCTAGTTCCATCCAGGCATGAGTGACAATTTCATTTCCATTTGCTTTTTATTACAAATCTCCAAAATTCAAAATTGAGAAAAAGCAAAACTGAACAGATTTGTCCATTCTTAGCTTTCCACTCTCTGAGCTCTGGGTATTGTTGTGAATCTTCAAGTTGAGACCAACTCACAGTAACCCTCTCATAGGATTTTCTTTTCAAGGTTTGTTTAGAAGAGTTTTCCCACTGCCTTCCTCTTAGGCTGACAAAGTGACACTTGCCCTGTGTTCCTTATATTGGGAGAAAGGTGAGATAAAAGCAGATGATGATGATGATGATGATGATGATGATGATGATGATGATGATGATGATGATGATTTCTTCCATGGATGAGCAGGGGATTTGAACCCTGATCTCTTAGACCCAGTCCAACACTCAGACCACTACACCGTGCAGGGTCTCAGCTCTGGATGACACAAACCAATTTTGTTTAATGGGAAATGGACTCTTACTGCAGTCGCCAACTGACTGGGAAAAAAATACCAGCCTAGCCTTCTCTTTTGCTGACAGGTTTGGTGGGAGATCTCAGGCATATGAAGCATTTCATGGAGATAAACATGGCCATTTACTAATGGCTATAGATCTGGGATGGACTAACTTTGGACTTCAGTTCCAAAACCTGGAGCTGAAATCTGGGCCATCATGCAAATATAAGCGATTGTGGAATTTTCAGTCTAAAAAATCTGGAAGGTCAGATTTTCTATTCCTGGCAGCAGTTTATAATCTGTGGAACTCCTCATCCGAAATGGAGGGACGGACCTGCATTTTTCAGTACCCTGACTCTCTGTGCCTGCTATAGACCCCCAATTTGCTATTAAAGGCATAGGAGCCAGCTGAAAAGTTGGCAAGCCCTAATTTTTTTGGCCAGGGCTTGTGGATTCTCTAGATTCTTCCAGCTTTTCTTTAAGTCTGTAAGGGAAATGAGAACCTATTGAATAGAACCTAAAATAAAAATCCAAACCTAAATAGGCTGGTGATGCCATATTTTATCCACAATTAGTCTTAACATAATTCCAATGTATGCAGGAATGTAAGAAGTTGTATTATATTGAGTCAGACTCTTGATCTGTCTAGTCTAATACTGGTAATTCTGACTGGCAGAATGGCACTCCAGAGTTTTAGGTAGGATTCTTTCCTAGCCTTACCTAAGTGATCCCTGGTATTACCTGGTAGTCACCCATTCAGATATTAACTGGGGTTGACCCTGCTTCATTTCCAAAATCTGATGAGTTTGGAGATGGGAGAAACCACCCATAATGCTTTCTCTTGTGCTTTACATATGTAGTTTTTGAGGATGTGGTTCTTTTGTTTCCTTAAGCTAAGCTTACTCAAAATACCTCTGGACAACTCCCTTGTCTTCCAACCATCCTTGTGGAGGGAAATTACAAGTGTTAGACATGCCCAGTTGAGAGACCATTCCGGACTAGTTGGTTTCTGCATATAAGTTATGTTTGTCAAAGACAGGGAAGGGCTTCACTGGAAGGAGCCATCAATAATGCAGGCAGACACTATTCAGAAAAAGTAGCCACCTTGGCATTCATGTGTCTTTACAGTAGATAGTATCCTAAGGTCCTTCATTCACTCTTCTAGCTCAGGGGCATTCAAACTGTATTCCAGGCAAACCCCAAATCCAGGCAAATCAGAAATTTTGGCAAGCTTCCTTCAGTGACATTTTGCTCCACTGCCTTAAATCTTCCCACAGCAATGGTTGCGTGCATTCTAAACCTGGGATGGGCAACTGTGAAAGGAGCTAATGTTCACACCACATCTTCCCAAGCAGGCTGCATCAATGCATTTTCAGCTGCTCAGATTTTTCTGTTAGGTTTTGATTGGCTATAATACAATGTAAGGAAGGACAGAGATGTCACTTTAAAAAACCCAGTTGTTTTTGCTATTTGCCTTATGTTTGGCTTATGCCTTGTTTTTGCTATTTGCTATTTGCCTAAGAATGAGAGAACTTCGAGAGCCCCAGTCATCAACTGCTCCACTCAGATCTTGCAAATTCAAGGCCATGGTATCTTTGATTGAATCAGTCCACCTGTAAGTCAATCTTTCTTTTTTCTACTGTCCACTTTACCAAGCATTATCTTCTTTTCCAATGCATCATCTCATACTATGTTCAAAACATGATAGCCTTATCCTATTGTCAAAGAACTTGGGATGGTATCAATGACACTCTTTGTCTGCTCATTCTATTCTTACAAACAAGATGGCAAGGTTGCTTGTGTTGAGAAGAGAGCAGCTGGCCTCATTTGTAGCAGTTTCCCCCACCCTTGAGTCACCCTGTCCAAATGACACAGGGCCAAAGGCCCGATTTGACTGCGCACTGTCCACACGTGGGAAGGGCAGTCCCACAGTGAATCTAGGCCATCCCTGCTTATATGGATCTGGATCTTCCCAGAAAATCTGGAGCATATTGGAAAAACACCAGGCAGCTATCTACATGTTGTCCCACTGTCTTGCCCGCTGCCACGAATCACTCCTCGTGTGACTGACACTGGGTACTTCATTTCTGGTCTCAGTGATTCATCCAGTCACCAGGAGCATGCTGTGTACACAGCCACCTGGTACCGCTCCAGAATGTGCAAGTGATGAAGGGAAGTCAAGGCAGTGTCAGGGCCAAAATACTCTGGGAACAGCCCGGAACATCCAGGCCAGTGTGGACTCACCCTGAGTGACCTTTGTAGGGATTTGGATCTGGGTTTTCCCTAGTCTAGCCAACACTCTAGACCAGGTGAGGTAAGCATGTCGCTTGTGCTCCTGATGTTATTGAACTGTATTTTCGTTAAGTACGGATCAACATTAGTCAATGGTAAGGACACATGAGAATACATTGCAAAGGATCACTAGTGTCTATATTGAAGCTCTAGCCCAGGGATAGGCAAAGTTCAGTCCCCACAGGTTGCTTTCACAATCCCCTAACCCAGCGGTTCTCAGCCTATGGGTCGTGACCCCTTTCGAGCTCGAATGACCCTTTCACAGGGGTTGCCTAAGGCCATTGGAAAACACATATTTCTGATGGTTTTAGGAACCATCCAAGGGTGGTGGTGGTGTCACCACAACATGAGGAATTTATTAAAAGGCTGTGGCATTAGGAAGGTTGAGAACCACTGCCCTAACCCTGCCACTACCCACTGATTTTTGCCCCCTTTTCTGCAGTAATTCAGTGGGAAACGACTGAAGGTTAAACTTGAACTTTCCATCTCAGATTGTGAAGACTTATTCCTGACTTGCCACCCACCACTCCATGAGGAAATAGAACTGAGCAAAAGGCATGTGAAAAGAGTGAAGGAAAAAGGAGTCTTTAAAGGAAGCTTTATTATAAGCAAGAGATCTACAATAGCAAAATAATATTTCTGACATGAAGGGCACCGCCCTTCAGGCATACTTAATAGAAGTTGCAAGTTGCAGAATAGTCTACATAATTTCAGCCAAGATGAATAAAAATTTCCCTGACACATATAGCTAAAGACAGTTCCCTATTCTGTTCACACACAGATGTCTGTGGATCTTTCTTGGAGAAGCTGAGAGTCTTTCTGGGAGAAACTCAGATAGCCTAGCCATGGCCAAATGTCCATAGGTGCAGCAAGCACCCAATCCCTTGTTCCTCCGTGTTCTTTGTTGGGCTTGCACCTTTAATAATCATTTAAAGCATTTTATTCTTGTTTACATAGTACAGTTTCACACAGTTACACAGCAGCTCTTCTAATAACCAAATGGAATGGGAACAATTCAGAGTGTGGACAAGTGGGGATGTTTCTAGATTTTACAAGCCTCTCCCTCCCTTTCTCTGCTACAGTCTGATGAAATCAAGTACACAAAAGTGAACAGATCCACTGAATCACAGCATGAACAATCAGGAAACATCTGCCATATCCAGCAGCCATATTGCCCAATTCATTTGTTACAAAATGCACAGTTGGCAATCAGGTGCCATTCGAAACCATTCACATATAGCGAGCCAGTAAAAAGCTTTTACAAACTTTTACAAGCCTCAGAAAAGTCAATCTCTGTATAATAATGTTCACAGATAACATTCACAGAACTCTAATGTTCAGCTCAGATTCACAGGCTTAAAAAAACACACACCACAAGACACATGCATTTTAAAATATCTGTTACCACTTTTCAAGGATAAAGATAACCTCCCAAGGCAGCTTTTATTACACAAACTATAAAACACAATAATAAAAGGTCATAATTTAAAGGACACAATCACCAAGATTAATGAAGCCCTTAAAACCAGTAGAAGACCATCAGTGACCCACAGTCATCCACACAATGGTTAAAAACATATTTTCTAAAAGGAATTGAAAACAGATAAGCGCACAAAGCCCATCTAAAAATGAGAATTGGGAAAACTGTACATCTCTCAGATGGAGATAATTTTTAGATCAAAGGAAATACCATATAGACTCAATTTTTAGTCAATCTCATGTATAAGGGCAGGTTTTGGGGTCAAAATTATGGGTTTTGATATGACCCGTGGATAAGTTGAAGGTAAAACCTGGGGGCATGTAATAAAGGTTATAAAGGACAAAGCCAAGGAAAACAATGCCAAAGAACTTACAAAATTCCAGTATGGATAACTGTTTGTCCCACCCTAAAGATAAGAGTTAAACTATAGTACTTAAACTGGCCCATGGATAAGTCGATCCGGATTTTGGGATCAATTTTTTGACTAAATCTTCTAGACTTATACATGAGAATATACAGTAATTGTACCATACTAGTCAGACATCACCTGGAATACTGTGCCCAGTTTGGGATGTCACAATTCAAGAATAATACTGACAAGTTCGAACATGTCCAGAGGAGGGCAACCAAAGTGGGAAAAGATCTGGAAACCATGCCCTATGAGAAGTGGCTTAGGGAGCTGGGTATGTTTAACCTGGAGAAGAAAAGGTTAAGAGGTGAAATGATACCCATGTTGAAATGTTTGATAGGATATCATATTAAAGGCGGAGCAAGCTTGTTTTCTGCTGCTCCTGAGACTAGACACAGAGCAATGGATTCAAGCTATAGGAAAAGAGACATTAGGAAGAATCTACTGTGGCAAGAGCTATTTAAAGTGGAAAACATATCTTCTTCAGAAGTTTTTAAACAGAGGCTGGATGGCCATCTGTCAGGGATGCTTTGATTGTGTGTTCCTGCATGGCAGAGGGTTGGACTAGATGGCTATTTGGGTCTCTTCCAACTCTATGATTCTATCATCCACAAGTAAGCGACCACCCAGTGAAGGGGAGCCTGCTATTCAAGTTGCTCTTCATGGGCATAACTCACTCCAGTCTGCACTATGGCAACTGAAGTATATGGTTCTTCTTGTAAGGCTGTAAGGTTAACTAACTTTATTAGTTTTAATTTAATCAATATATTTAGCATGTACACATTTGCATATGTGTAAAATAACAGCTGACATACTGTTCACCAGACTTACAGTCTCATCACTGCTGTAACCCCTCAGTTACAAGTCTTCTTTATCCGGGAGTCCAAAAGCTAAAATATTCCAAAAACCACAACTTTTTTCATGGGTGGCTAAAATAGAGACACTTTTGCTTTCTGATAGTTTCATGTACGCTAACTTTGTTTCATGCACAAAATTATTTAAAATATTATATAAAATTGCCTTCAGGGGACGGGTATGATGTGTATACAAAACATATATGAATTTTATCTTTAGATTTGGGTTCTCTCTCCAGGATTTCCCATTATTTATGTATATGCAAATGCAAAGATTCCAAAATAATAATAATAATAATAATAATAATAATAATAATAATAATTCCAAAATTCAAAACACGTCTCATCCCAACATTTCGAATAAGGGAGTTTCAACCTGCATAAACTTACAAAACAGTATATAGCAAACAACTCAACCCAGCCTCATTCCCAATTTGAAACATGGAGCTAATAATAGACTGAACTGACAGGATTTTTTGGTATGGGGTACTGTGAAATAATACTGTCAAAGGGCTAATTATTTGCATCAGGAGAAAGACTCCATTAGGGCAATTCAGATGCAATTTGGCATGCGCTGAATGTTTTAATCAAACAGCTTACTTAAATCAATGGCTGCTTTTTACTAATAATATGCCATATAATTATTCCTGATGAGACAGCCAAATTATATATTACTGGAACTAGTCATGCTAAGCAAGAAGTCATTCAGCATCTATAGGTCACCTGTGAAGAATAGGAATAACTTGAATCCTCAGATTTTATTTTTTTAAATATAGAAAGACAAGAAGTTGGTCACACATCTGTATTTCAATATGGAGTTCTCTACAAAGACTCTTATACAAATTTAACACAAACTGTCTCTCGGTTTCAGAAAAGAGAAATATAACAGAAAGGCATGTATTATCTAAAAATGAGACATATTCTGCTCAACCAACCTTGGATAAATGGTGGTTGTTCAATTTTCTTTGTTTTCAGAGCACTACACACAAAATTACCACGTAGTTTCCCATCCAGACAATACACAACTTAGGACTCCTCCTTGGCTCCAGCAACGTGACTGAAGCAAACGCCTTAAAACGATCAAGGGAAATGAATGGAAAGCATGACTGATAATTATAGCATTAGATTTATCTTTATTACATTTAATCCATAGATTAGACCAGCTGAGTGGCAGCAATGCACAGCAATTTACTACAGATGGTTAAATTTCCCCCTCAAGTAGTAAGTAGCTGAATTACAACCACAGGTAATTCAACTACTACTTTCTTTCTTTTGAAATCTACTTTGTAGTTGAGTTCCTTCAAGTCATTTCATACTAATGGTGACCGTAAGGTGAACCTATCATGGGTTTTTCTTGGCAAGATTTGTTCAGAGGGGATTTACCCTTGCCTTCCTCTGAGGCTGAGAGAATGTGACTTACCCAAGGTTGCCCAGTGGGATATACACTGGGTAATTATCCAATATTTCCTAAAGATCTATTCATGCTACTGATCATTCTGAATAAAGGTTGCCCAGTGGGTTTCCATGGCTCAGCAGGGATTCAGACCTGAATCAAAGTTGCAGTCCAATGCCCAAACCACTACACCACACTGGATTCCTTGAAGCCTATTACTATAATCTAATGACTAAAAATAATTAATTATGATAAAAGCACAGCTACTTAAATATTTCAAATATATTGTTGATTAATAATTATTGACTGCTCTACAGAATAGTAATAAAAATCATTGATAATAATTATTATTATAAATAGATATTGGTTGTTACTGACCACTGCTCAAATTATTATTGACTATCATGCTGACAATTCCAAAAGAAATGACAGATTGTGACTAAGAACAACAAAGGCAGCCTTAAGGAATTTTCCAAAATCCATACTACCCTGCATCTGCTTTGCAGAAATAGTGAAGCTTGATTCTACTTTACCTGCCGTGTCTCAATGCTATGGAATCCTGGGATTTGTAGTTTGTTATGGCAGCAAAGCTTTCTGACAGAGAAAGCTAAATATCTCACAAAATTACAAATCCTAGAATTCCACAGCATTCAGCCATAGCAGGTAAAGCAGTCTCAAACTGCATTAATTCTGCAGTGCAGATGCAGCCCTAGTGTAAATCCTTTACTAAGCCAGTTATAAGGCCACAATATGCAAACTCCTGATACCTGACCAGATGTGAGAAAGACCTTGCAGCATGATGGATTTTGGAAGAAGACTATAAACAGGTACCATAGCAGAATGTATGAAAACCCCTCTTCCACTTTCCTTGCTACAGCTAGAAACAGAATAAGGCTGTAGCATTTCTAAGCCAGGTGGCCTCATTCAAAATACTTCAACTGTTCAGCCTGACCCCTTGCAAGAGAAGAGGTGCACCAGGAGTAAGAAAACCTGCAGTGAATGTTCTCTTAAGCCAAGTGTTCAAGAAACAAACTTTTAGAGGGTCACGTGGATATTTTTCTCAGAAATCCAAGATAATTTTCAGCACCACTGATCTATTTAACAACACCCAAATCCCACAAATATACACTGAGTGTGTTTCAACAAAGAGTTGGAATGCTGCAATTACTTCAGAACAGTTGCAAAAGTTATTCCAATTATATCTACTGAGGTGTGCTTTCAAAGCAGCTGAAACTATGATAATATTTTGATGACCATTATTTTTAAAGTCCCATGAGCTCTAGGGCTAACATCTGAATGAGGATCTCACATATCCAAATCCAACATTATCCATATTTAGGCATTCAGCTTGAACACTGAGGTCACAAAGTGTGTGTGTCTGGGATTCCTCAAACCCATCCTAAATTGGGCATGAAGATGTGAAACGACACTCTATATATGTTCTCCTGAAGATGTGTAGAAGCATCTCCAAGTGGAATTATCAAGGTTCTCTATCACACAAGAAGACATTAGGCAAAGAGAGGCAGCCACCTCAGGTAACAGATTTTGGGTACTAGGAAAGGGAAACATATCATCAGCAGCAGCAGCAGCATCTTGCATAATTCCATCCATGCACATAGTACTTCACAGAATAAAACAACAGAAGAGACAAATTGCCCTGCCAATTTAATTTAAAATTGATAGTTGCTCTGTTATGATTGTATGTGACTGCCAGGTACTTATGGGATCTTCTGCCCAGGTGCCCAAATAATTCATTTGGCTTTTTAGTATATGCAATTGGACTATAGAGCAGATGGGGCACCATTTGCCTCTGACAGCAAAATATTTTGGGTTGACCATGAAAGGCTTCTAGGTACAATCAGCTGAAGGTGCTCATACTGCACCCTTTAGATGTTTGAAGATAGCCAAGTGGAGCAAACACATGCAAGGACACTGTGAGTAGAGTCAGCACCCATGCCTTTTGATTCTCTAAACATTTTGTATCTTCAAACACACTTGGACCAGAGACCTAAATAGGGCTACTGCAACTACTGTATTTCCTGGCCTCTAAAGCACAAGCTCCTTCATCAGCTGCCAAGAAACTCTGGACAACTCTTCAACATGATTTGTAGTGATCTTAGTTCCTTCTAGGTTTGATTTTGGTAGAGTATATGTGATGGGTGGTAGCAGTGTGCCATTTGGGTTTTCTTCTTTAAAATATTATTTCCTGCTACTTACTCCCGTCAATAACAGTCCCTGTCTATGTTGAGCTGGTACATAGGCTGAATCTTCTCCCAGCGACAGGCATTACGGTCTGCCCATGACATCAGCTCAGGGGCTTTAGCCAGAAACACCAGGACAAGAGTGATCACATCCCCTTCGGCTGAGTGGGCACAGATGGGTTCCTGCCCATAAAAGTGATGGTACAGATATCCCAGCTTGTAGCATCCATTTGTGTCTTCAACCAACTCCCTCAAGGCTGGCAGTGTGTCAAGGCAGCCCATGTCTGCAAATAACTTGGTGCCCACTTGCTGAAACTCTGTACGCAGCAGGGGGAAATCAAACCGCAGGCCATTGTGGGCAACCAAGCAGATTGGGCCAGCTTGCCGGTTCAGGAACCCATGTAGGGCTTCCACCACAGCACTGTTGAGTTCTAGTTTGCAGTTCTCTTCCAGTTTCTGGTTGCTCAGCCCATTGATCTCCTCTGCTCTGGAGGTGAAGGGCTTCTGGGGATCAATGCAGAGGGTGAGCTTGTCTATGACACGAGGCAGCTGCTCCAGTGGGGTCAGTGTATTGTCTGGTGGAGAGAGCAGCAAAGAATGGCGGTGCACAGCAAAGAGACACAGTTCAGCCACACGAGGCTGGTCTTGAGGCAAGCCAGTTGTTTCAATATCAAGGAAGACAAATGTTTGGAAGTCCTGGGGAGCAGCCATAGCTGTGGCAGAAGAAAAAGATGTTAGAATTTCATGATGTCTTGTATCACAGCATGCACCAGGACAGTAAGTAGTGTTCAACCCCACCCTATGTGAGTATGTGGAGTTTTATCTCATTTTGCCACCACCACAGTCTCCAGGGTAGCAGAGATAAGACACTGATGGATTTTTTAAAAGTGGCTTATATCTTCAACACTAGTGACTGACAGGATGCCAAGAACACACAAAACTACAGCAACGAGTGTGGTTCTCCCTGAATTGATATATGTATCATTTCTTTAACAAAAACCTACATATAGCACATAATTATGTCAATAAAATTTTTAAAATGGGGAGTGCTGCTCCCCCTCCATTTATTCGCACACGCACACACGCGCGCGCGCACACACACACACACACACACTACAAGACACAGAACCAAACTGACAAGTCAGTCTGGAAAATCAGTGTGCAGATGGATCTTGTAGCATCTTTGACACTAACTGAAAGAAATTGAAGGCATGAGCTTTCATTGATTTGTGCACTTGAGTTTACAAAAGCTCATGCTACCAACTTCTTTTATTTAGTTAATCACAACGGTGTTACAAAATACTTTTGCACACTGATTAATCTGACTAGGTTACCTATTACGGAGCTGAGCCACATCAACTCTATATACTCAAGTCTGAAAACCAGGGATAGACTAGGGTTTCGGTTAGTATACTGTCCACTCTGCTACCTATCAGACTCCCTTGCTGAGGTCATGGTACTGGTCTCGGAGTTGTTGTTGGTCACCCAGACTTCTTCTTATGAGAAACTTCAACATACCATTGAAGGACAGTTTGTCAGGTACAGCTCAGAAGGTCATGGTATTCATGAGAAACATGTATCTTGATTCAATTAGTTTCCAATTAGTTTCAGGACCTACACATTTGGCAGGTCGTACCCTTGATGCAGTTTTCAGCTTGAAACATATGGATCTGTGAGTGGAGGAGACTACAGTATTATCTTCAAGTTGTCGTGGACAGATTATTTTCTGGACAGGGTTAGTATCACAGTATATACCCGAGTCTGAAAACCAGGGATAGACTAGGGTTTTGGTTAGTTTACTGTCTACCTTGCTGCCTATCAGACTCCCTGGCTGAGATCATGGAACTGGTTTGTCCCTGCAGGGATGGAGGATCTATTAAAATTGTCTGCCCTTGAAGGCTGATGGATCTCTTGAGGCATTCACTACCGCGGCCCCCAGTTTATGGAACAACCTGCTGGAAGAGATCCGTCTTATTACTACCTTAGATACTTTCAAGAAAGCACTTAAGAGGGATCTCTTCCGGCATGCCTACCCATACTCTGGTCCTTTCAGAGATTCCTATACTCTAGTCCTGCAGATGCTTTGGACTTTAGTTCCCAGAATGCTAGACCGGCTGTTGCTTCTAGGCACAGAAGTCCAAACCATTTGGAGGACCAGAGTCTGGGAATCACTGTGCTAAGGTTTTCAGTCCTGGGTGCACCCAATTAGGAGTAATCCCCACTGAACTCAATGGGATAAACTCTCCATCCCGAAAGGCAGACTTTTCTGTTGCTAGTTGGGCTTATTTCAGGATCTAATGCCTGAAACAACAGTTTCTCCCACAGTACATCTGGACTGTACAAATAATGCAGTTTGACTCTGCTTTAACTGCCATGGCTCCATCCTACAGAATCTTGGGATGTATTGTTTTGTGAAGTACCCAACCCTCATTGGCAGAGGAGGCTGGTCTTGAGCCTCCTCTGCCAAAGAGGGCTGGTGCCTCACGAAACCACACATGCACAGTAGAGCTCTTGTGCCACAACAATTTGCCATTCCCAGAATTCCATAGCCTGGAACCTTAGCGGTTAAAGTGCTGTCAAACTGGAACATTTCTGCAGTGTGGATGCAGCCTGAGTTCTCTAATTTTTCCTAAAGAGTGGTGCAGAGAGAAAAAAGGTGCATATCAGGTCCCCAGACCCTTCCCAAATGTGGTCATATAACTCACCCAGTGTGGTGATCCCAACAAGAGATGAAGCTGAACAACACACAAAAAGTGAAAGCTGCAAGTTCGGGCAAGTCCTTTTTCTGGGAGCTGTTGGCTGGAGGGAGGGACAAAGAGAAGGAGGGAGATGGGAGGGCCAGTCTCTCTCCAATCATGGGGATGATGGGAGGAGTTGGGGCTTCCTCAGCCCTTAGATCTGCAAAAACCCTTCAGAGGAAGAGCTTGGTCCTTAAGGTGGAAAGAGGCATCAGTGACAACACTGTAGCCTGCAGAGGATGCTCAGAATATCCATTCATCACATGCTGGAACTAAATTTGTTAACCATGGAATTGAAAACAAGTTTGAAACAAGAGTCACTGGAACACTGGGAAAAGGTTTGGTATAAAGGAAAGAAAAATAATTGGGGTGGGGGGCATAGCAACAAGGGGAACAGAGATCAAATAACTAAGATTACTAAGTAATGGTACTTAATAATAAAACTAGCTGATAAATAAATTAGGTTTTTTTTGGGGGGTATTATGTATTTTGATCCCTTTGCTTTGCAATCTGCCTTGATTCTGCAAGGAAAAGGCGGAATATAAATAATATTATTTGTTTTTAATTTGATATAGAAGGGGGGAAATCTCTTATTTCAGCAACTGAACGATCAACGGTTTTGAAACTGCGGAGTAAAGAGAAAATAATGACACGTAGAAGAAAATTGACATAATAAGGTAAGCAACTTTTTTTTAAAAAAAAAGATTCTATTAAACAATTCAAAAATTAAAATTACAATCCCACAATCCTACTGTGTCCAGGTTATACATCATGCCATAGCTTAATATAAGGCAAATACAGAGGGAGGGGGGGAGAAAAACACAACATCAAAGAAAGAAAGAAGAAACAGAAAGAGAGAGAGAAATGTAACTACATATACATAAACATGTGAATACTCCTATGTGTCTACATACACTTATTTTCTAAAGACTAAGACAAGCAAGTAAGTCAAGGATGGGAACAATTCCCAATCAACAGAGATTCGGAGTTTATTAACTTTTCATGTTCCATCTAGTATCCATCCTAGTATTTTAATGAAGTTCTTTATTTATTCTACCCTTCACTCTCATACCTTATCCTCTCTGTATACTTTCCTTCCTTACTTCCTTAAAAGCAAGAATTTTTGGAGATATAGTTAACTTGGGAAGCAACAAATGGGAAGAATCTGTGGGAAAATTAAAAAGTACTGAAAAGAAGATGATAATGAAGAATGTCAAGGGAAGGCACACGTGGATCTTCTCTTTTTGGTTTGGCTTGTAGGGAAGAATGATGGTAATGGATGTGTTAGATGTTACTGTGTGTTTTAATGTATGGTATGTCATGTATCTATACTGATAATAAAATAAAAATTATATGGGGAAAAAAAAGAATATCCATTCATTACAGAGGAGCTGCATAAATGCAGCCTAAATCACGATTATTTCATTTCACATGTACATAATGTTTGTTTTGAATAAAAAGTCTGTTGAAACATGTTGTACTACACTGGGACCTCGCCATCTGTGGACTTGCCATCTTCGGATTTGAGCATCCACAGATGGCAAGCCCCGTTGTCCCCAATGGCATGTCGCCCACTATTAGGGACAACGGGACTTGAGGGTTTTTTATCCACAGGGAGGTCCGACTGCATTCTTCTTTTTCTATCCTTTTTCTTTCCATGTTATTTCTACCTTTGTTACCAAAGCTTCTGTGAAAGAAGTAAAGCCCTGGAATACATTTACTTTGTTAACAGTGGTATATGTGTAGTTTACACAACACATTAAAAAATTACTTCCTAGCGCAGGACACAACTATACATTGCCATTTGATGGTAGTTTATGGATCCAGAGGATCCACGTTCATCCATGCCTCAGATTCATGCCTTTGTAGCCTTGAAGGTGCCCTGGTCAGCTATATCTGTGATAATCCTGATGCAACCATGGATATAGACCAGGCTTGCCAGTTCAGGAGCATCCCATTCCCTGTGATTTCAGGGCTAAAACCTGAGACATGGGGCAGCTTTTTGTAACAGCTAAAGGGTTGGTTCTTGTTATACCAATGAGGTGGGTAGGCCAGGTATAGGTGAACTCTTTGGAATCGTTTTGGAGTCAGCTTATTGGGGGGATCCGAATAAACGGGCCCACAGATCTTGTAAAAACTGGGTAACCAATTAGTCCGGCTAATTAGAGACATGGGGCATTTTAATGCTTAAGCGGGCTGAAAGAAAGGTGGCCAATTGCTGAGCAATGACCATTATTACTGCTAGGGTTTGCATCCCACAAAGCCTTGCCTGCTTCCCAGGACAGGGACTTTTCCAAGGCACTGTGTTGTTGTTGCAGGAATAAATACCCTGAAGCCACCAGACCCCTCTGATCTTGGAAGCTAAGCTGGTCGGGCCTGGTTAATACTTGGACAGGTTAGCCAACAGGGAATATCAGGTGCTATAGGCTATATAGTCAGTCCTCTGTATCCACAGATTTTTTTATCCATGGATTCAACCAGCCATTGCTTGAAAATATAAAAATTCCCATAAGCAAACCTTGATTTTGCCATTTTTTATAAGGGACACCATTTTTCTATGTCATTTTATTTAACGAGACTTGAGCACCTATGGATTTTGGCACCCACGGGGAGGTCCTGGAAGCACACCCCAGTGGGTACCAAGGGCCCAATGTATTTTAGAGGGCAAAACTGGTTAAACCGCCTCTGAGTATCCCTTATCAATGAAAACCCCATGAAATTCATGGGGCTGCTGTAGGTTGACAGGTGACTTGAAGGCGCGCACACACACACACACATTTAAGCTAATACCAATATTATTTTCTCTTGTTGCTGACATGGAAGATGAAGGGGGATACTGGCAGGGCATTGAGCCAGAAAACAAAAGTGTAAGATCAGACACAAGGACAGCTGCTGTGAAAACCCTATGAAATGTATAGGGTTGCCATAAGTCGACAGGCAACTTGGAGGTACGCACACACCCTTTTAATGGAAAATTAAGAAAACAGACACACAGAGGTCATGGCTATTACGTAAGATAAATAAATAATGGTGCCATAATTGAGGATATGACTCAGGTAGAGTTGAATTATTATTTAAACACACACACAACTAGAAGCTGGTGTTAGTACATCATAAACTGGTTTTCTCTCACTCCCCAGAGATAGGAGCAAGTTCCAGCATAAGCTCCATTTAATAGATGGCCTAGAGTCAATTGTACTGGGGCACTTTTCATTATGGATATTGTATATGATTAATAGTTATTTTTCAATTATACATATCCTTGTGTTGTAACATCCTTTCAGGAATGGTAAGGCTATGCTTTTAATATAGTATCAATTGTCCCTTGGTTCTATGGCCTTTTCTGTATCAGTTGTCAAGGAAAACTGAAGGCAGGGCTATTCTAATATTTTATATCTTGATAATGAAGACAGTAGTAAGAGAGAGAATTCTGAATTATTCAGAAGCAGTTTATGCATTTCATAGCCATAATGACAGAGAGAGAATTTAAAGGGAAGACAGTATGAAATATTACAAGAGATAATTCTGAATTATTCAGAAGGATTTTATACATCTCATAACCATAATGACAGAGAGAAAATTTAAAGGGAAGACGGTATAAAATATTGCAAGAGAGATTTAGCCAGAGATTAAAGGAACAGATAATTTTTTTAATCCCTGAAGAGAAAAGAGTATTGAAATGAGTTTTATATTACCAAGTCCACAGTAAAATAACAGCCCAGAGATGGGAAACATATGTGGCCCTCCAGATGTTATTGAGGTGAAACATCCATAATTCCTATTATTGACTATGCTGGAGTCCAATAATCTTTATTTAAAAATAATTTCATATCTAGTTCTTTCCAGACCTGTAATAAATTCTGTATTCTGATGGAGGAATTATCTAAGGCTGTATCCACACTGCAGAAATAATCCAGTCTGACACCACTTTAAGACACATGGCTCAATGCTATGGAGTTCTGGGGTTTGTAGTTTTGTGAGATATTTAGCCTTCTCCATCAGAGAGCACTGATGCCGCAACAAACTACAATTCCCAGAATTCTGTAGCATTAAGCCATGGCAGTTAAAGTGGAGTCAGGCTGGATTATTTCTGTGGTGCAGATGCAGACTGAGATCCAAAGAGGCCAGAATTCAGATGTAAAAGAAAAAGGAAGATCTGAATTAAGTTCCTAAAGTGGGAGTAAAATTGAGACATGAACAGCAATGAGGACTAGTTTGGAAGAGTATGTAAGACCTTGAGGGGGAGATCTCATTCACTGAGAGAAATTAATTTCATATCTCCCAGTAAAAATTCAACACTGAGCAAGGAGAGGTTGCACAAACAGTTTCCAGACCAAGCAAGTTTATTTTGTAATGCTGAAAGTCAGCAGAGAAGATAGGATGTGGAGAGAATATGCATATGCATTAACCTAGAAATGTATGTGAATGTGAAAAATGAGTAACACACTTGGAGGGGGGGGGAGATCATTGACAAACTATAACCTCACCGGCAAAATCAATCCCTGAGATTACTGATCTGTAATATTGCAGACTGGGGAAATGAATCTTTAGATGAAGAGTGTAGGGATTATATTAAGCAGTTTGATGTTTTGTTGTTTTACGAAACCCTCCTCTAAGAGGAAAGTGGAATTAAATGAATTTCAGAGCTATTTTGTAGAGGCTATATTAGGCCACAAGAAAAATAGTCCAAAGGATAGATTAATATGCTTTATGTCATCTCTACTCTGATTAAGAAAACTATTCATCCTTCCTTTGCTAATAGTACAGGGCCTATTTATTGAAAGTAATTAGTCCACATTGCTCATTAGTGTTTGAAGAATAATCTGATTGTAGTATTACTGATTGTAGTATTAAAAAAACAACTTCTTGTGTTGCTTTCAGCACTACTACTTGCTTTTTCTATTACTTCCCATTGTTTGGGACGTAACGGAAAAATCCTTGAGGGTTGATAAAGAAATGCTATAAAACTTGGAAAATGCCAGGCAAAATAGCTATAAAAATCCCTGTAAAAAGTATATTTTGGAATGATCTAGAAATTATTATTCATTACACCAATAAACTAACCTCACCCTTACCTATTATGTTACTTTTCAAATATAACTTAGTTATACACATTGACTAAAATATTGCTTGTAACTAATTAACTCTGGGCTCTGCAATAGCAGCAGTGATAATTGCTTAAAATGAGTAATTCAGAATGGTTCAAAATGAGTGCATAAATATCATTTTTTTAAAATCAAGAAGGAAACTATCGGTTCCAGGAATTGTTTGGTAGAGTAAGTTTTGACTTGGTAAACGGATACCTTCCTAATTATCTTTTAATTGTAGGAGGAGATGTTAACATTTGGATAAGTGAAGATACATATTTGGTTTCTGTTTTGAAATATTGGTCTCTGGGGAGAGGGACTGGATAAAGACACGTTAGTGAAAAGAAATCCAAGGATAAAATTATTGACATCATGTTAGTTCAATTTAAGCAAAAGAAAGACTTGCTGATTCCAACTAGGGAATAATTTAAGAAAATATACTCACAATGCAGGTATGAGG
Organism: Sceloporus undulatus; assembly: GCF_019175285.1. NCBI lineage: Eukaryota > Metazoa > Chordata > Lepidosauria > Squamata > Phrynosomatidae > Sceloporus > Sceloporus undulatus. The sequence continues at coordinate 190,133,413 of NC_056523.1, forward strand.
AGCAAATTAATGATTTCTTATGTCATTAAGTGTAATCTTATTCATTTCCAAATTGGGCAAAATTAGTTTAGAGGCCATTAGACCCTGAGTTTTATAAAACAACCACCACAACAATAAGAGTTATTATGTGTATAACTTGAACAACAGTGCAGGTATACTTAAATAGGAGACTTCAGAAATGGACTACAGAGCATGCCTGAATTTAAAGACTTAGAAGCTAATGTTGAAATCAGTCAACTGAAAGTATCTGTTGCTTTATTTGACAAATTAGTTTTGATACCATTGGAGTTTATGGCCCTTATCACACAACGATTTTTGGAACTCCCATCCGAAGCCATTCCGGACCCAATCATGGGAATTCACATTATAACGTGATAGATTATCACACACGATTGCTGTCTATGCGGAGTCATTCCGGGACCAATCCTAAATCAATCCAAAGTCACTCCAGAAGTAGGTAAATTCAGTGAACTAGCGAATTCACAAATCTTTTTCCAAGGTCAATTCGAATCCAATTCAAATTGGTCTTGGTGTGGAAGGCAACTTTGCTTCAGTCCTGGTACACTCCCCCAACCTCCATGGTGCCACATTTTCCATGATGCGGCACTGCAGTTTTGCACCATTTGCTTCCGGTACTCTTGCCTCCATTTGCCCCCTTCGTTCCTCTGCTTCTTCCTTCTCCTCTTCCTCCCTCTTCTGTCAGCCCGATCTTGCCTTCGTTTACCCCCTCCATCCTTCTGCTTCTTCCTCCTAAGGACTGGAGCATGGTTTTGGTGCTGCTCCCAGCCTCTTAGGATGCATGCATCATTTAAACAGCATACCTCCAAAGTGACCTGAAGCAGCTTTATTTGGGCCTGTCTGTACAGGGCCTATATCTATCAAAGCAGGACAGTATAGAAAGAGTGTAAGTGTTAGCCATTATTAGCAGTATGATAGGGAATGTGCCTTGAAAAAGAGGGTTAAGAGGTGTTATGGTCAGTACAAGAAATACAATGGAAGACTGTTAACTGTTTCTTATTTTCAATTTTTACAAGAATATAAAGCACTGGCAAGAAAGAAAGAAAGAAAGAAAGGTGGAGAAGGAAATTTAGTACCAGCTTCTAGAGCCTTTGCATAACAAGCTTTTGGTATACAATCTAAGGAGCCCTGCGGCTGCAGGGAATTAATGGCTGTTATATATCATCCACAGGGTGGGTGAATCATGCCCACTTTATTTTTACCGCTAAGGCCAAAAAGAGGATATTAATAGTACAGGAAGGTGAGGCATTGCCATTAAGGGAACCTGGAACAGAATCTGAACACATTTTGACAATGGGAAATTAAAAACATGAAAAGAGGGAAGACTTCAGAATTTGATTTTATAACAACAGAAGTATTGAAGAACAACCAATGAGTAGTAGAGGACATCACTGGCAAATTTATTCTTCCATATGGATAAACTGAGTCTGATTTTAAAGAGCTGAACTGAAGCAGAAATTGGATCTACTGTATTTATAAGAAAGGTAACAAGTTAAGACCAACAGATTATTGGCCTATAAGTCTTTTATTTGAGGGATGTCATGGCAGCTGGAGACTTCCATGCTATCAGTGCAGGGTGACTAGATAATAATAATAATAATAATAATAGTGCCAGATGTCCTCCTTTCCCTATATTTGCCCTACATTTCAACCTTCTGTCCAGGAGGAATTCCAAAAGATCCTCCATTTTGGATATGGCTATGAAGCATGAATTTATATTTTTATTAGTATTTTCAGATTTTATTTTGTAATGCCCTACATTTTTCTTTGATGTCCTACATTTATGGTGCCCTGTCCTCCTTTGTGGTTATGACATCTGGTCACCCTGTATCCGTGGGGTTTCTCCTGACTTTGTGGGAGCTGCCCAAAGTGCTGGACTAATTTGGGGATTCAGCATCATAGACAGCTCTTCTAAAATCTGGGGATGAATGGCTTAACTCCACCACTGATATGGAAGCCACCACCTGTACTCCAAATTCAAATCAAGAGATGGGTTTGGGCAGTGATTCCCAGTCTCTGGACCTCCAGTTGTTTTGGACTTCACCTCCCAGAAGCCTTGGCCATCTTGGCCAATGGTCTGGGATTCAGGGAGTCAAAGTCCAAAACACCTGGAAGGCCAGAGTCTAAGAATCACTGATGGAGAGGAAGGGTATCGGTGAAGAGTAAGTGGGGTTTAGGAAGGGCTATTCAGGCAAATACTGAATAACAGTGTCTTTGGCAGGTACTGATCAGTCTTCCTTTCTTTCTATTGCCTTCTACATTTCCTAGCATCATTGGTGGAGCACACTTTTTCACTGAAAGGGAAAAAAACGAGATGAAAAGGTGCTCTCCATCAACAATTGAAATGCAAAGCAGCAATACGACAGACATGAAGTTGTGGGATAAGCAATCAAACTAGGCCGGATGTCTTTTCTAATGTTTCATGCCTTCTTGTGATGTGGCCAAAGTACAACTGCTTCAGTTTCATCCTCTTGGCTTCCAGGGAGAGTTCAGGCTTGAGTTGTCCAAGGATGCGTTAGTTAGTCTTTTTGGCCATCTACAGTATTCTCAGCACTCATCTCCAGCACAAATCTCAAATGATTCACTGTCCAGCTCTCACATCTGTACATGGCGACGAGGAATACAGTGGCTTGGATGATTCTAATTTCACTGCTCAGTTGTATGTCTTTACACTTTAGGATCTTACCTAGTTCTTTCATAGTTGTCCTTCCCATTCCTAGTCTTCTCCTGATTTCTTAACTGCAGTTTCCATTTTAATCAGTATTTGATCCAAGGTACAGGACATCTTTATTTCGATTTCTTCACTATCAAGGTTGAATTTATGTAGATCCTCTGTGATCATTATTTTTGTTTTCTTTATATTCAGCAGTAACCCTGCCATTGCGCTTTCTTCTTTGACTTTTCTTAGAGCTTGATTAGATAAGGCAAAATGAAGCAGCTTCTGGCCACTTTGGAGGGGTGCTATTTAAACAATGCACACAATCTGCTGAAGCTGCACCGAAGCCGTGCTCCAGTCCTTGCAACCGGAGAGCTGCTTCAGCTTGGCTTTCAGCCTCTTAGGTAAACAGCACCTCTCCAAAGTGGCCAGAAGCTGCTTCAATTGGCCTGTCTGTTCTTCATTTGGCCTGCCTTTCCTCTTGAGAAACCTGGCCACTTCGACTGCCATGGCTCCATCCTATGGTATCTTGGGATCTGTATTTTGGTCACAGGCACCAGAGGAGCTCTCTGGTTGAGAAATCTAAATGCCCCTCCCTAAACTATACATTCCAGGAGTCTGTAAGATGAACTCCCTGGCAGTTTAAAGTAGAATCATAGCACTACAATCATAGCACTACAAGTGTGGATGGGCCTCTGGCATCGCGGTTTGAGTATTGGACCAGTACTCTAGGTGACCTTGGGCAAGTTACATTCTCTCACCCTCAGAGAAAGGGAAAGGCAAAAGAAAACCCAAACAAACCATCTGAACAGTTCTTGCGAGACCACTGTGACCTAGGTGGCCAGCTAAGAAATAGCCCAAATTAAGTCTTCTTGAAGATCTGCCATTGAAAAATGCCTGCCAAAAACTGGGGATCTCAGTGGTCCTTTAAAAAGCCATCTGATGAAGTGGGCTGCAGAGCATCTTGAAAACCTGAAGCCAATTTGAATTCATTAGTCTTTCCGGTAACTGAATTATTTTTTTCTTGTTTGTCTTGGTTACAGTCTAGAATCATCTGCTTCTTTGTTTATGTTTTTTACCTTTGGTGGGGCAGATCTTGATGAGGGAGGAGAAAGGCTTGTGTCCCTTCTCTAACCACTCTTTTCAGTACTGCCTTGTTTCCTCATCTCTGTCAACAGCTGTGATGGAGGAATGGGTGTGTCCTGAGCTAAACCCAGAAGGAAGAGCTATGCAAAAGCAAACTCTTTGATAGCAAAGTCCAGCCTTGCCTCACACTGCCTGAGAGTCCTTTTGCTTAGAGCTCATGCCCAATCTGGGATAGCAGGTACGGAATTAATTCTCCCTTCCTTCTCTTCCACTGTCCCACTATATTTATTTATTTATATCTCACCTTTCATCCAAAGTGGGTCCCAAGGTGGCTACCCTCTTTCTTCTTACCAGCCCTTGCTTATAGGTTTCCTCTCTGGTCAGATTAAGATAGGCTGAGACCCTAAGCCACAGGTGGGCAAAGTGTGCCTTTCCACATGTTTATGGAATGCAGTGCCCATTATCCTGCACTATTGGCTAGGTTGGCTAGGGCTGCTGAAAACTGCAATCCAATAATATCTAAAGGGCAACAGATCCCGCCTGATCTTGGAAGCTAAGCAGGCTCAATCCCTAGTTAGTAGTTGGATGGGACATCACCAATGAATGCCAGGTGGTGTGGGCTATATTTGAGAAGAAGGAACTTGCAAAACCACCTCTGAGTATTCTGTGCCTAAGAAAACCCTATGAAATTCATGGGGTTGCCATATGTCAACAGGCAACTTGAAGGTGTGCGCACACGCATACACACACACAAACAGTTATGGGGGGTGGAGGGGGATGAGCATAATGCCATATATGAGAACTCTGAAATTTCCCTTCAATCCTTACATTTCTAGCACAGCAGTAACTTAAAACATCAGTTGAGCTGATCTCTAGAATCATAGTCAAATGCACAGATCGTTGCACCATGATGGCCCTCAATGCCAGTACTCCAGAATTAATACTTACTACCCAACAATGCTGCCCATTCTACGAGAAAAAGATGGGAGCATATCGCTATGCTGTTGTCAATATTTCACAATAACACAAAGATTTTGCCATTTCATTCACGGGATAATAGCATGATAATGGCGACGTTGTGTGAAAATTTTCACCATGATCATGCGATTTCCCCAGGATATTGACTCTTTAAACCCCCGATTTTCTCCATGTGATAAAGTCCCTAGGAAGGTGTTATCTTAGATAAAAAGAATAGTGTTTTTTATTTGTGGTTTTTCCACATCAATGGGGGTCCTTCACCCCTAAACCCAGCGAATGGAGAGGTACCACTGCATATATTTCTGATGCCAAGAAGATACAGGAAAGACAGGAAAAGAGAAGCAACCATTCCAGTCTTATGTACAGTGGGCCTGTGGTATCTGCTGAGGTTTAGTTTTAGGATCCCTCATGGATAACAAAATCCGTAGATGCTCAAGTCCCATTAAATACAATGGCATAGTAAAATGGTGCCCCTTATATAAAATGGCAAAATCAAGATTTGCTGTTTGGAATGTATACTTTTTAAAAAATATTTTCAAGCCGTGGATGCTTGAATCCGTGGATTAAAAAAATCTGTGAATAAGGAGGGCTGACAGTATTTCCTTGTTGCCTTGCAGATAACTAGCAAGTAGCCCCAGTTATGGAAGAAATGTGACAATGTTGTCTGGTAGAAAAAGAACCATCTATTTCAGGGGTAGGCAACCTTTTTGAGCCGGGGGCCGGGTTGCTGTCCCTCAGACAACTGGGGGGCCGAAGCCAAAAAATAACTAATTAAATATATTTTTTAGAAAATTAAATATATAAATAAACCAGGACAAATGTAGGACAAAATTTTCAAATGGAAGACACTTTTTTTAAAAAAAATGGAGGACACGTGAAAAAAAATGCTGATTTTTTTTAAAATGTTAATATAAATGCATGTTTCTGAGGCTTCTATAGACAATTGCCCCCCAAAGGCCCCAGCGGCAATCGGTGGCAGGACCAGGCCAGGGGCCGGTCCAAAGGCCTTGCCGGGCCGCATCCGGCCCGCGGGCCGCAGGTTGCCTACCCCTGATCTATTTGGTCAGATCTTTGACATCTCTACTGATTTGCTGCTCAGGGAAGCTTTCCCTGGTTGGCTGCTTTAGCTTTCTTCTTAGTGATCTGCTTTTTATTATGCTTTTAATTTAGTTCTTAATGTTTCAACTACATTTTTGGCCATGATCCTGTTGGCACACTGTATTGTGGATGCACTTTTTCAAGGGTCACATATTGCTAGTGATTGAGAAGGCAGATGAAAGCAGCTGCCTATTTCTAAAGTGCCTTATTTCCTTCATAGGATAACAAAGCAGAAATTAAAAAGGATCTTTACGGCAGTTATTCTTTGTCTCCATCCTTTCACCATCCTTCCAGATGTCTCTCGCTCTCTGCATAACCCCTTTTCTTTGATACTGAAATCAAACTTAGTTTTTGGTGTTCCACCTGAGTTTTTGCTTCCTTATAGAATGGATTTGGTGGGAGCCTGGTTTTATTTTGCAAACTTCACTGTAGTAAGGTGAACACTTATTGGAGTCATTGAGAGGGAAATTGTAGTTGTCCAGTTTGTACCGAGCCTATGTTTAGCTTCAAAGTCATTTGTTAAAATAATAAAATAGGAAAATATAATAAGAAATAGTTGGCATTTTAAAGGATATTTTTCTAAATCTAAAGGTAGTGTAATTATATTTTAACAATTTATCGGTTGTTGTTATTATTATTATTATTATTATTATTATTATTATTATTATTAAAATATTTATTTCTATCCTGCCTCTACTGTTAAACCTATATGTGTTTTTTTCAGCACTTGTCTTAATGTTGTAATAATAATAATAATAATAATAATAATAATAATAGTACGTTCTGGTTGCTGATGTAGTACTCTATTTTTGTTTTGTGTTAATATTTAGATGCTTGTTGGTCTATTGATTAATTTACATCTGGAGGTCACTGGCTATAGCATTTTCTCCCTTTTCATGTTGTGGACAGCACCATGGACAAGTACAAGGTATATCTGACAGACGATGAACTCCTTGCCCGACTGAAGAAATATGGGCTCAAACATGGACCCATAGTTGGTATGGACTGTTATCTTTCTTCCAGTTGAAGCAAATTTACAAGCATTTGGAGAACAAGATTCAGAAACCCAGCAAACACAGAATGAACCTGGATGACCAGGGCTAAAATAAAAATGTTTCCTCATCTGACTAATGCTCATAGTATCCTTCTAATTACTGCCACTTATATTCCCATTTTATAAATGGGTAAAGGAGTGCTGAGAAACAGTAGCTTTCCCATTAGCAGTGAATGCGACCATTTCAACCTCTCTGGATGTTTATGAGGGCCAAAGTACTATTTCCCTGGCAGGTTTATTTAACACAATTTTCCATTATATGTGATCGGAGATGTATGACTAAGTGCTTCCAAACAAACCAATCCAGTTTGTTTGGAAGCACTTAATGAAGAAAAACTTTATAATCTGCCTCAGCTCTAGTTTCAGTTTCTACCTTGTTTGGACATTAAAAGGTAGAAGAAAACATGAAATGGGGATGTACATTTGTAGTGAATTATAAAGGAAAGGCAAACCAGAATGACAGTAAACTATTGTCATGCACAAACACTTTCAATGGTATTTTCATCAGATTAATACATTTTTGCCATCAGTTTTTCACTGATGATGTAAAGATACAGATCCATGAAAATAAGGCAACAGGTCCCAGAAAGTGTTTCAGAGAGCAAGATGCAGAGGAAAATAAAAGACAATAACTGAAGGGGTGGAAATGGCCTAATTTCCTCCAGAGATACTGAATAAATATTTTAGAAAACAGTCTACCATAACCTTGTTTTACTTATTCAACTTTTCATCAAAATGCACATGCTAAGGAGCTCATCTGTGCCTGCCACCCAGCTGTTGTTTGCTAATGCTGGCTAAGGTAATGATTAACGTCTGTATGTTTTAATACAGGGGTAGGCAACCTTTTTGAGCCGGGGGCCGGGTTGCTGTTCCTCAGACAACTGGGGGGCCGAAGCAAAAAAATAAATAATTAAATAATTTTTTAAAAAAATTAAATATATAAATAAACCAGGACAAATGTAGGACAAAATTTTCAAATGGAAGACACTTTTTTAAAAAAAATGGAGGACACGTGAAAAAATGTTAATATAATGCATGTTTCTGAGGCTTCTATAGACAATTGCCCCCCAAAGGCCCCGGCGGCAATCGGCAGCAGGACTGGGCTGGGGCCGGTCCCAAGGCCTCGCCGGGCCGCATCCGGCCCGCGGGCCGCAGGTTGCCTACCCCTGTTTTAATATCTTCATTCCCTCTTACCTCACTAGTTACATCCTCCCATCCACTGATGTGTGTAAATATCAACCAAATGAGGCAATACTCCTTACATCTATTAAAGGCGGCTACAGTCTGAAAGAAACCATGCCAAATAAAATATTTAAGGATAGATAATCTTCAGTAGACAAGGGTAGCTAACGGATCCTGTTGTTTTGCTGCAAAAGGCTAACATACAAGCTACCTCCTTGAAAATGCCAAAAGGTATTCCTTGGTGTAATGCACACACACACATATTTCAAAGCAAGTGCCAATCCGGTGTGGAAGATGTGCAGGCAATTCTTCCCTTAACACTATCCTTGTACTTCTCAATATTCATCCTTTCTATATCTTCTTCCTTGTAACACTGTTTTGTTTCCCTAGTAGAGCTTACATCCTAGAAGTGAATTGAATTCCTCTTTTATGTGTACAGTGGACCCTTGTTTTACGCTGGGGTTTGGTTCCAAGATCCCCCATGGATAACAAAATGTGTGGATGCTCAAGTCCCATTAAATATAATGGCATAGCAAAATGGTGTCCCTTATAAAAAATGGAAAATCGAGGTTTGATATTTGAAATTTATACTTTTTTGAACATTTTCAAACCGTGGATGTTTGAATCGGTGTATAAAAAATCCATGTATAAGAAGGGCCAACTGTATTTAAGTTAGCAAGATGCATGTGTGAGTAAACAGTTCCCATGACATCTGGGAAGACTGAATGTCTGAGTCATTGATAAATGGGGAGAAGGCTGATAAATGAGAGGGCTGCTTGGACTTTCAGTATACTGTGTAACTGGAAGGACCTTCAGTCCTGACAACAATTGTGTGCTGTTTTCAATTCTGATGGCTGAATAAAGCTTTTCTCAATCTGCTGAGAGCTTGCGTTCCTGAAGTGGAGTTTGCCTGTACATTACACATCCTATCATTCACACCCTTATTTCTCCTGCTCCCTCCTCTCCTCATCTCACATGGTTGCAATGCACATTGCACTTATTTCTTATACTCCGCCACTTGCATCACTTGCTCTTCTGTCTTTCCCACTCCCTTCTTACCTCATTCCATATCCTCTCAGTGCATCTCTCCCTTGCTCCTTGTACTCCAGCACTCTCACCATTTCCTTCCCATCTCTCCCATCTCACTTCATCTCACCTTATCTCACCTCATCTGATCTGCTTGCAGTGTGCCGTTTCCCTTGCTTGCCTCTCACAATGCATGCTCTCACTTTCCTCATGCCTGGGCCCAGCCCAGGTTATTTTGTTTCAAAATTAATATAACGGTTTTTTTTAAAAAAAACAATTCTTTTAAAATGGTCTTTACAAAAAATAACATCTTACTAAATTTTCACTTTAACCATATGAAACTATGTGCATGTAAATACATTTAGGCTGTGCTTATGATAATTGTAATTTAAAGGTATAATTTTAATTTTGCTAGCTGTCACGACTATTACTATTACATTTGGTGATATACAGGATTTATAAATTATGAGTAACATTAATACAGAAAACATTAGTAAGGATTCAGTATGGTGTGATATAAGAGGAGATCAACAGGGAGTGACTCCATGAGTTACCGCACCGGGTGACGCCAACCCTAGTGACACCACTGTGGGGATGGTTAACCTTCTCTCAAGTGTGCACCATTTTAGTTGTAAAAAAATATATCCTTCCCTTTCATATTTAAAAGAACTGATATGTGACCTTCACAAGTGAAGGATAGCTTAGCTTGCAGATAAACAAGGGAAGTGAAACAAGGAACTACAGAGAGATTTTAGTGGCATCTTGACTGCCAGAGATGGGTGTGAATCAGCCATTTCTAATTGCAAGCCTAATTAAATGGGTCCAAGGGGTGAGGCATGCTTCTCCCAATCATTTGCATGACTTTAGGGCACAAAGTGCAGCTCTTCGGATGTTGATGAGCTGCAGCCACCCAGATTCTTCACCATTAGTTATACTAGATTGGATTGATGGGAGATGCAGTCCACCATCTGGAGGGCCACAGGTGGCCCATCCCATCCCTAAGGCATCAAAAATCAATAGTGAAGGTTGTGAGTGAAGCAGCAATTTGGAATGGGACAATAATCTGAAAGAAAGAGGTAGGTGATGTGAAGCAGGTGCATCTGGGATTGCCAAACAGGAGGCTTATTAATTCCCAGTGGCTCAAGGTATACGGAAAATTGGCCCTTCCTAGAATCATAGTATCATACAGTCGTAGAGTTGGAAGAGACCACAAGGGCCATCCAGTCAATTCCCATCATCCCCAACCAATATTGCAAATGCCCATGTTGCAGAATACAAACTTCCCCAGGCTTTTATAATCACCTGCTTGGATTCCATCCTCCAGGAACAACACGGAAACTGTACGAAAAGAAAATCTATGAATATGAGAAAAGACTGGGATGGCATCAGCCTCTGCCAGGAAGCCCAGCAGTCTATGCAGGTGAGCAGACTTTGATACAAAGAGGGAAATGGTTGTAAAAAGTATGATCTCTCCTTATCATAAAGACAACAGTCAAACAGGATATGTGGAGTATCCTCAAGAGCTGGGGCTCCACAAATACATATTCTTTCATGATAAGGTATTTTTTGAAACCGTCCTGTTCTTACCATTGAATTCAGTTGTTCAAATCTAGCTCTGGTGAAGGCTGTTCTCTGACTCTGTGTTAAAGGCATGTCCAAACTGAGATCCAAATCCTGGACTCCAGAATCATAGTCCAACACTCAAACCACTATGCTGGCTATGTTCAGAAACAGTACACAAATCCCTCCACATTTGCGGCTTTGACTTTTGTGGATTTGATTCACGGATTTTATTAATATGTTCTCTCTAGGAATATCTAGGTTCCTCAGCGCAACTCTATGGTCAACTTTAACCAAAAGTCACACTGAAGGATCTAGAGATTCCTAGAGAGAACACTCCACTAGATATTTGTAGCTCCTCCAGCGCAATCTTATGGCCAATGTCTGACAGACATTGACCACAGAGCTGTATTGGAGAACCCAGAGATTCCTAGAGAGGTGTTCTCTCAGGTAAAAACATAGTCTTTTTGTTATTTGTGTTTTTTGCACATTCACGGGGGTCCTGTGCCTCTAACCCCAGCAAACATGGAGGGACGAGTGTATATCTTCAGATCCAAGACAACAAAAACGGAGAACAGTGCATAACTGAGCACATAGTTCTTTGCTTGTGAGCATGGAGGCATTGTGTTGACCACTGTTGGAAACAGGGTAGAAGGATTATGGTCTGACCCAGATGGTTTCATAAAATGCTACCGACTCACACTTCAGTCCTTTATTTGCAGATCTTAATTTTCCTTTTCTTCTATCACAGAAGCAAGGACAGAGGCACACAAGACTAGTCATGCTGCTGTAACTCCGCAGATCTTCCCAGATAATCACATTGCTGGGGAGATTCCAGTTAGAAGCGCTGATGTTTCAGGTGTGCCTGACTTTTCAAAGAAAAGCATCATTTTCTGGTAAATGCTGCAGAATACAGACACGCCGACAGAAAGGAGAAGGGTGGAAATTTCCCAGAAGGCTAATGGGGGGGGGGGGAATTAAAATCCAGCTGAGCAATGACAAACCAATTTCCCCTGTAGAGGGCACTAGCATAAAGAGATACACTCCTGTGAAACTACTAAAAATACTAAATAGTACAGTTGGCCCTCTGTATCCATGGATTCAAGCATCCACTACATGAAAATAGTCCAAAAAAGTATAAATTCCAAATAGCAAACCTTGATTTTGCCAGTTTATATAAGGAACACTGTTTTATTATGCCATTGTATTTAATGGGACTCGAGTATCCATGGATTTTGGTATCTTCAGGAATCCTGGAACCAAACACCAGCGGATAACAAGGGTCCACTGTAAAATGAATGAATAAATAAATAAATAGTGTAATAATAAAGTAAAAATATAATAGTATAATAATAGTATAAATAGTAGTTTATCTACAGCAGTATAGATACAGAGAAAAGAGATACACTATTTTAGGTGTTTTTAAAAAGGGATTACACAGTTACAAAGATGTGGCTCTTTGTGTGTGACTGTTGATCACATTAAGTATTTACATTTATGATTACATTTGTGTTCAGAAGCAGGGTTTTTCTCAGTAACAGTAACTGAAAGATGACAGATACTGTTTTTCATATGCAACTCAAAATTACCTTAGCAAACTCAAATTTCCATCCAGCCACACCACACACACCTATATTACTGAATCAGTATACTGCACTGAATCAGTATATCTAAATCAGAGCCAGCATGGTGTAGTGGTTTGAGCGTTGAACTATGACTGGAGATCACAGTTCAAATCCCCACTTGGCCATGGAAACCCACTGGGAGACCTTGGGCAAGTCACATTCAGCATCAGAGGAAGGCAATGGCAAACTCCCTCTGCACAAATCCTATCCAGAAAACCCTGTGATAGGGTCGCTGTAAGTCCAGAATTACTAGGAGGCACACAACACACAGAGAGACATCCTTTGCAACACCACCAATCCACACATTTCTCAGCAGAAATTTGCATTCCCAATTATTGAGCCACGGCTGTGAAAACAGGAGCCTCTTTCCCTTAGAGGCCTCCCAAGGTTTTGGTATGAGCGTATTTCAGAAGCATTACCCACTCTTTTTGTCAGGTCCGAGATGGATCCAGCCTCATCGGAGGTATAGGAGTCTCCTTCCAAAGACCACAAGCGGGCCCCACCACCCATCAGAGGAGATGTCCTGGCCAGGGGCAATGCTCATCACAGGGGCTGAGATACCACCTCAGTCAGACAAACCATCAGCCCCACCTGTCAGATCTCGCATTCCTTGCAGAACTGGAACTCAGATTAGAGATTCAGCTTGCTCTCATGGTGACTCCTTGGATCATCGACAGCAGCAGCATAATTGTCTGAAGCCCTCCTTCAGCAAAAGAACAGCACAAATCGCAGTCCCAGCTTTGCATGGGCAAGCTCACCTTCCAGAGGCACTAGAACCAGGTAGGCTTAGAAGGAATTATTTAATGTATTGTGAAATCAAAGGCTTTCATGGCCGGCATCCATAGTTTTTTGTGGGTTTTTGGGCTATGTGGGCATGTTCTAGAAGAATTTCTTCCTGACGTTTCGCCAGCATCGTCTGAAGATGCCAGCCACAGATGCTGGTGAAACGTCAGGAAGAAACTCTTCTAGAACATGGCCACATAGCCCAAAAAACCCACAAAAAATTTAATGTATTGTTTGTTTGTTTAATATCCTGCTTTTAAATATGTTGTTGCTGTTGTATGCTTTCAAGACGTTTCCAGCTTATGGCAACTCTAAGGATAACCTATCATGCAGCTTTCTTGGCAAGTTTTGTTCAGAGTAGGTTTACCATTGCCATCCTCTGTGGCTGAGAGAGTGTGACTTGCCCAAGGTCACCCAGAGGGTTTCATGGCCTACTGGTTATTGAATCCTGGTCTCCAAAGTCATAATCCAACACTCAAACCATTATGCCACTCTGGCACTCCATGTTGAAATACCTATGGTTTAAAACTGTATACATTTTTTGTAATCCATCTGTAGAGATAAAAAATGTAGCGCACACATTCCATTAGAGAAAGCTTTCTTCATGATGGCTGAATCATCAAATACTTGTTTGAATCAAAAGGTCTGGATCTGCCAGTAAAAAAAGTGTGTGCATTTGTGTGCGGAGGTGTCCTAGCTTCCCATTGGAGGGAAGAGTTACTTCCACACTGCAGAATTAATCCAGTTTGACACTGTTTTAACTGTCATGACACCATTCTGTGGACTCCTGGGATTTGTAGTTTGTTGTGGCACCAAAGCTCACTGACAGAGAAGGTGAAATATCTCACAAAGCTACAAATTCCAAAATTTCATAACATGGAGCCATGGCAGTTAAAGCGGTGTCAAACTGCATTAATTCTACAGTGTAAATGCAGACAATTGCACGGACTGGGAACTGCCATAGAGAAAGTCTTTTCCCATGCCAGGCAATCTGTGACGGTGCCTCTCAGAGACACCTCAGTAGCAACATTAGTAGTATTACCATAGCCATACTAGTGGCACGGCATGCCAGTGGATTGCACTTTACATTTTAACCTGAATTATAACTGTGCGGTCTTTAATCTTGTCTCCAAAATAGATTCAGAAAATAGAAAGGAGATTTGCTCCATGTACTGATGGTTACCTCTTTATTCTTTTTTTAAAAATAGCCCTACACATTTTGGCCTATAGCATGGTGTAGTAGTTTGCACAATAGCTATAACTCTAGAGACCAGGGTTCGAATCCCCGCTCGGGCATGAAAAGCCGCTGGGTGACCTTGAGCAAGTCACATACTCTCAGCCTCAGAGGGCAGCAATGGCAAACCCCCTCTGAAGAAACTTTTCAACGAAACCCTGTGATAGGGTTGCCGTAAGTCAGAAACGACTTGAAGGCACACAACAGCAACAGCACATAACAGAGAGCACTAAATAAATGTATATTTTGTTAAGAAAAATAGTGCAATTTTATATGTTTTTATAGAATATGGTTTATTTAGAGTTGCCCTATGTTTTCTAATATCTATAACAGATTTATATTTGTGTTTTGTTTTTAGCCCCTGAAGAAGGGCTGCTTTTATATAGAGGAAAACATGTAGGGCTTTTTCAAAAGAATAAACAGCTGACCATCTAACAGCACGTGGAACTTGTTCCCTTTCTATTTTCTGCTTATATATACGTACTTTCTGGTATTATTTCCTCCCAAAATAAATTCAGCATCTACATGAAAATTCAGGTAAAACCCTAAGGAGATTCACTGCCTCCACTTACATGGAAGTCATGCCAACTGCCATGAGCCAATGTGGTGTAGTGGTTTGAGTGTGACTCTGGAGACCAGGGTTCAATTCCCAGCTCATCTACCAAACCCACTGAGTGATTTTGGGCAAGTCACACTCTCTCAGCTTCAGGGGAAGGCAATGGCAAACCTTCTCTGAACAAATCTTGCCATTGAATTCATCTCAAGCTGAGAGAGTGTGACTTGCACAAGGTAGCCAAGTTGGTTTTTATAGCTGAGCAAGGATTTGAACCTTGATCTCTCAAAGTTCTAGTCCAGCACTCTTAGCACTACACCACACTGGTCCATCCAGCTGCTAGTTAGTGCAAGCGGCCAAAGGATCTGAATAACTGTATCTGTCTATGCATGTGCCTTCAAGACCCCTGTCAACTTATGGCAAACCCATGAATTCCATAGGATTTTCTTAGACAAGGAACACTAGGTGATTTTGCTGTTCCTTTTTATGAAATATAGCCTACAGCACCCAGTATTCATTGTCAGCCTCCCATCCAAGTCCTCTATCTACCTTTTTCAAAACTAGGGACCCTTCCACATAGGTTTGCCATAATTCTCTTCCACAAAACAGGGGAAAAAGTACATGGGACTGGATTGGGCGGCTTATCAACATGCTGCCAACACCACCAACAGCAAAAAACCACTCGCCAGAATTTGACATTTTTGTTTTATTGCATATTTCAGTTGTTGTTGCTGTTCTTGTTGTTTGTTTATATATTGCCATCAATTTACATTCTGGGATTTGTAGTTGTTTTGGCACCAGTGCTCTCTTGGAAGGTAAATTCCACCATCTCATGCAGTATTGCCACACGCAATACAAGCTCTCCTCTTCTCAGAGTCTCACTTGAAGTCTTGCTTGCCTCCTTTCCTTTCTCTTCTGGGTTCTGGGTCTCACACATTGTGCAGAACCACCCAAAGTTTCAAGGGTGAGATGATGAGTCTTCTTGCAAGGTTTCAGGATCTGCTGCTTCAGCCAGCCTACCCAGCCAGGACATTTTTCAGACTTTCAATCCGGGATTTTCCCGGTTTTCTGGGGGGAAATGGCAAGCCTACTTCCACACTACATTTTTATATCACTATAATTCCACCTTAGCAACCATGGTTGCATCTTATGAAATCTTGGGCACTAGTTCTCTCTGGATGACAATTTCAAATACCTCTCCCTAAACTGCAAATCCAAGGGTTCCACAATATGCAGCAATGGCAGTTAAAGTGAAATTATAGTTCTTAACTGTGCAGCTCCGTGAAAGGCTTTATATAACATACACGATAGTGTAACATAGATAACACATGAACAAGAAGATATCTGAAAAGGAGCCCAGCCTATGCAATCCAGTTCCACCTGTGCACACCTACTAGTATACACCTTCTGTAAACACTTATTGCATCAGCTACAACTGCTACAAACCTATACTTACTTCTCCAAGAGCAAACAAAAGAATCAGTGCAACTTGTGACAAACTGAGCCTACAGATTTAGAAACAAAATACAAGTATGCTTCAGTTAACTAAGTACAGTAGATGTGTTCCTGGGCACTACCTCTTCAACTGAAACATTGGCCTCAAACAGATGGCCCCCAAAGTGCCACCATTGGGCTGCGTTGAGGATGGGGGATACACTTGACGCACACCCCAAACACAGTTGGAAACCACAAAGAGCTGGTCCAAAACTGGCCCGAAAAGGAGTGGAAAAATCCACTCCTTTTTGGCTGGCCGGTTGGCAGCTCAAATCAGGGCCAGTTGCATGTGGCTGCCATAGCCCCAACGCACATGGTTCCCATGCAGTCCTAGGGCAGCCCTTTGAGGCCATCTGTTTCACCCCTTGGTTACCATAGGCAGAAATAATATGGAAACAGTAGGAATTGGGTTTCTACATCACAACAGAGAAGAGCAGTCAGTTCAACATGTTTCACTAAACTTTTTATTCAAAACTAACCATGTGCCCCATGTGAAATGAAACAACCAGGTAAGGTAAACCTTGCATAAGTTAACAAAAAATATTTAAATCTTCTTTATGGTTTCTTTCCAAATGCAAAATGGATGATTTTTGTTTTCACCAGCCTCCACAGAGAAAACACTAAGAAGAACCTATCATGGTGTGGAAATTATTTCTATGCCCCACACCCCTAGGAAATGTTTAATGTTCACACCCTCTACACAAATGATACCCCATCTGAAGATGAAGACATCTAATTTCTAATTTTCGAACCACCAATTGAACTACATACAGCACTGTGGGTGAATAAATGGAACTTTTAAAAAAAAAAGCTTTCAGTGCAGTGCATAAAATGCAAATCTAAACTGAGCAATTAAATTTTAATTTATTTTTAAAAAAATGAGTGCTGACACCTCACTTGAGGAAACAAGCCCCTCTTTGTCTCACCCCCTCAAATTCCATTTTAGGAACCCTTGTTCTGCACTGTTGAAATAAAGTGCCATCCTATGCAATCCTGGGATTTGTGGTTTTACAAGATCTTTACCCTTCTTTGCCAAAAGGTATTGGTGCCTGACAAAGATACAAATCCTAGGAGGATGGAGGAGCCAGGGAAGTTCAAGTGTCTCCAAAGTGCATTATTTGTACAGTGTAGATGCATCAGGGTGACTGGAAGCCCTTTTCCAAGCCATGTCCTCCATTTCCGCCTTGTGTCCAGGAGGAATTCCAAGTATCCTCCATTTGAAGCATGACTAAGAAACATTAGTGTATATTTATTATTATTTTTATTATTATTATTAATGATCTCCAAACACAAAACAGGAAAACACAGGGGTGATTTTTGTTACTAAAAACAGTACACATATTGTGAAGTCGAAGGCTTTCGCGGCCTGCAATCCGTAGATTTTTGTGGGTTTTTTGGCCTATGTGGCCATGTTCTAGAAGAGCTTATTCCTGACATTTCGCCAGCATCTGTGGCTGGCATCTTCAGAGAATGCCACAGCTGCTGCTGAAACCAAGGAACTCTTCGCACATGGCCACATAGCCCGAAAAACCCACAAAATCTACAGTGTACATATTGACGAACAAACCAGGAGGCCGCCAAAGTTAACTGTGCTACTGGCATTTACTGAGATGTCTGCGTATATTATATTTAGATGTGTTCATATGCCATTGATACTATATTGGTTTGCATTTCTTGAAGTGTGTCTATCTGTTCCTTGGCCAGGCCCTCCCTTGTCCTCGAAGGTCCTCCCTTTGGCTGTGCCCTGGTCCTCCTTGGCAGTGAGGAGGGCCCCTGGGCACCCTGAGGGGCAACCTTTGGGCACCAAGGAGAGTTGTGGCTTAGTGGGGACAGGTCTGCAAGCCCGCCAGGAGGCTCATTTGGGGGTCAGCCCCCCAAAGTGGGCTCCCCCTGGCCACCTTTGGCCTCCCCCCTCCCCTCCCTCTCCTTTCCCTTTCTTTTCCCTTCCTTCCTTTCTTCCCCATGGCTTGGAATTTGGAAAGCAACAACAGGAGGACAGAGCCAGAAAGTGTCCCTCCTCCTCCTCCTCCTCCCTCTAGCCAGGGAGAGGCAGCAGAGGCCCAGCCCTGAATGGGGTGGGGATTAGGGGCAGGGCCTGCAGAAGAAGGAGGCTCCCAAAGGCTGGGATTCTGCCGCCCCCTCTTCCTCTCTGCCTGAGTCTCTCCTTGGGAGGCCCAAGCTTGTGCGCCTGGAACAGCAGCAGGTACTCAAAGAAGCTCTCCTCCTCTGCTTCCCTTTCTCCCCCTTCACAGCCTCTCTTTCCCCCTAATATACCCCCACCCCCCTTAGGCTGGGATCATGGGTGCCCAGACCCCTCTTCTCCACCCCTTCATCCCCTTCCCCCCCCCCCTTTGCCCTCCTCTGCCCATTTTAGCCCACTCCCTGCCACCCTTGCCTCCCCCTGGCACTGCCTTTTCCTCCTATGCTTCCTTGCTGCCTCCTTTTCTCCTTGGCTGGGCTACTATGGGGCCCTATCCCAGAAGAGACCATATAGCAAAAGATAGTGACATCCCAAATCTCCCCCCAAACAGGAAACCCCTTGAATTGGGCCACCCACATGCACAATATTCATGATGCAAGGAATCTTTCTATACTATACTATACTATACTATACTATACTATACTATACTTTGGCTATAGGGAAGCTTCTTGCATCATGCATTTTTGTGCACTTGGGTGAGCCTGGCTCAAGGTGATCCCTGTTTTGTGGATTTGGAGTGTTGTTGTACTTGATCATCCCAGGGATGGAAGTGGTGCTGGAGGGGATTGATATGATTTCTGTAAAGATTGTTGTTGTTGTTCTTGGGTGCCTCCAAGTCATTTTTGACTTAGGCAACCCTAAGTTTTCTTCAGTTTCTTCAGAAGGGGCTTGCCCTTGCCATCCCCTGATACAGTGGTCCCCAATCTGTGCCCTTTAAGAGATTTTGGACTTCAGCTCCCAGAAGCCTGAGTCATGTTGGCCAATAGTATGGGATCCTGGTAGCTGAAGTCCACAATCTCTTAAAGGGCACTGTTTGAGGATCACGGCTTGATACTTTGAGAGTGTGACTTGCCCAAGGTCACTCAGCAGGTTTAAAGCTTGAGTGGGGAATCGAACCCTGATCTCCAGAGTTGTAGTCCAACACTTCAAAATCATTGTTGCTGTGTGCGCCTTCAAGTTGTTTCTGACTTATTGTTGAGAGGAGGTTTGCCATTGCCTTCCTTTGAGGCTGAGAGAGTGTGACTTGCACAGGATCACGCAGTAGGTCTTTTATGCTTGATCATCGTATTGACCTCTCATCTCCCGAGTCATGCTCCAGCACTCAAAACACTACATTGCACTGGCTCACACTATTAGATTTCTAAAGATCTAATAACATTCAAAATCCACAAAGTAGTGATACCTTTTATGGGGCCAACCAAAATGTACAAAAGACATGTGGCAAACTTTTGAAGCTCTGCTGAATTTTGTGCGTGTTGGCTGGCCCTATAAAGGGTATCCTGTTTGTGGATGTTGGACATTATTCTACTTTGCTATAAGGCTAACATGGCAACCCTTGGATCTATAAATACGCAGAGACAAAAATATTCTGTTCCAAAGAATGGTGATGGTAGTGGTGGGCAAGTGGCACAGTTCTTTGATGGGCATAAAGTCACCACAGTGGTATGGTGGCCCAACTTCGGCAGCTTAAAGTCACCGTCCGCCCCTCGCCTTGCAGCCAATTGGGACTACCTTGTAAGCCATGGCACATGGAGCAGCCTGGAGCATTTCTATATGGGCAAATGTATGAAATGTTTAGTAAGCCAGTGGTGTGCGTAAGGCCTGCTTCCTTGTTAGGCTCCCCAGTTGTGCTGCATATTTATCTCTTTCTCTTTGTCTCTCTCTCTCTCTCAATTTTGCGCCTTTGTCCTCATAACCGGGCGGGCATAGGCGAGCAAAGCGTTCTTTACTTTTGAAAACTTGGCAGCTGTCACTGGCATGCTCCTCCCTCCGCCAGTTTCCTTTTCTGTATTGCCCTGCCCTGCAAAAGGATGGGTGGGGGAGCTTTTTTGGAATCTGCCTTTGGAAACAGAGGCTTGAGTTGCTCACCAGTTTCCCATTCCTTTCAGAACTGTGTGCATATAGTTTCCTTGGAGAATTATGTACATCTTTTTGGTTTTTCATGCCAACCTCCCACCCCACCATGTGCCTGATAGACTCAGAAATCATATACATTGACACCACTTTAACTGCTGCGGCCCAGTGCTATAAATTCTGGGAACCAGTTTTGTGAGACATTGAGGCTTTTCTGTCAGAGTGGTTTGGTTCCACAGCAAACTACAAATCCCAGGATTCCATAGGGCTGAGCCACAGCAGTTAAAGTGGTGTCAGCCTCAGTTATCTCTGCAGTGTGGATGCAAGCCAGAAGCATCCACACAAATGCTTTTGCTCTCCATGTGCTACTTCTGCT
Source organism: Sceloporus undulatus (assembly GCF_019175285.1). Classification (NCBI taxonomy): domain Eukaryota; kingdom Metazoa; phylum Chordata; class Lepidosauria; order Squamata; family Phrynosomatidae; genus Sceloporus; species Sceloporus undulatus. Next base: position 190,154,190 of record NC_056523.1, read on the forward strand.
TCTGAATTTTGGGAAAGTTACGTATTTAGGTTTACAGCCCTAACCCCACCCCAGACCATGGCCACGGGTTTCCCATCCTCCCACTCCTTGGTGCCTCTGATGCAATTCCAATCCGGTTCAGTGTGAAACTATAATTGGTAGGATAACTTAATCAAGGGTTTAGTATAGTCCTGCTCCTTCTGGTTCAAACATGTGCCGTGGTGCTGATTCATATGGCTAATATATTGTCATTCTTATTTCCTCACCTTTAAATGTCTGTTGACAGATTGGTCCCAGGCCAAAAAAAATGCATCTCACAAAAGATTCAGTGTTGCTTTAATCTTCTTTCTAAAGTTTAAGGAAGTTCAAGAAGGTTAAAAGGTGATATGATAGCCCTGTTTAAATATTTTAAGGGATGTCATATTCAGGAGAGAGCAAGCTTGTTTTCTGCTGCTCCAGAGCTAGAACACGGAACAATGGGTGCAAGCTCCAGGAAAAGAGGTTCCACCTCAACATTAGGAGGAACTTCCTGACAGTCAGGGCTGTTCAACAGTGGAACACACTTCATTGGAGTGGAGTGAAGTCTCCTTCCCTGGAGGTCTTTAAACAGAGCCTGGATGGCCATCTGTCAGGGATGCTTTGATTGAGATTTCCTGCATGGCAGGGGGTTGGACTGGATGGCCCTAGTGGTCTCTTCCAACTCTATGATTCTATGATTCTAACCACAGATTTTCATGAATGGGTTAGGAATGTGCATCCAGCATTTAGCCATCCTGAACTATCATGTGGAAATAAAACTTAACTAGGATCTCTTTTTTCCCCACATGGGCACTAGACGTGGGGAGAGACTGACAGAAAGGGGAAATTAAACAGAGAGACATAAGGGATACACTTATTCATTCATCCAGAGCAAAACATACACACCCACAAAAATAGACCTGGATCTTTTTTAAAATTCATTTTCATATACTGTTACATTTTAACAAAAATATTTGTAGTTCTTCAAAGAAGTACAGATTGAATCTTGTAAACATATTTTCAAGGGCAGTATTGATAGTGCCTTAAGGCACGAGATCCTGTCTGATATTGGCTGCTAAGCAGGATCAATCCTGGTTAGAACCTAGGTGGGAGACCAGGTGCTGTAGGTAATATTTCAGAGGAAGCAACTAGCAAAACCACCAGTTGAGTATTCCTTGCTTAAGAAAACCCAATGAAATTAATGTCACCATAAGTCGACAGGCAACTTGAATCATATATGTTTTTAACTGTGTGCATTTGCTGGAAAATTTATTACATTAAGGTTTTATTTATCTTGTTTTTTTATCTGTGTTTAGGATACAACCATTTGAAAAAAAATGTCTCTCATATATCTATCCCTAGTTGTTCCTAATCAAATATTTCAGTTTGACTTTTTTGACTACTAGAAAAATTTGGCATTACTTGAGTGGGCCTTTAAATATGTGTATGTGTTTATTTAAAGATTCCTCCAAGTTAAATTTTTCCAGTAGTCAAAAAAGTTAAACTGAAATCTTTGACAAGGAAAAACTAGAGAATGAAACATACACAAATGTTTCTTGAACTTTTTGCAGGAATGATAAAAATGGAGTCTGGAAGTGAGGGCTTTTAAGTATTTCCAGATGTTGGATTCTCAAGATATATTGTGCCTCAAAAGAAAAGGCCAGGGTTTTTTCCCCTCCTGCTCTCTTACATACTGATTTATAGAAAGACATGCTGTCATATTTGTTGTCAGCTGGAGATTTGTGAAACACACATTGTTGGTTAAGTTTGTTTCTGTAAAATCTTTAAAACAATTATTTAAAAAGAGAGATATCATGCCTCCACACCCGAGCCTAGTTTGGTGCTTCTGTACCAGTGATGGCAAACCTATGGCACATGTGCCAGAGGTGGCACTCAGAGCCCTCTCTGTGGGCACCAGTGCCGTCTCCCCAGCACAGTGTTTGCCAGAGTTTGTTACTAGAAAGCCAGAGGGACATGGCACTTTGCAATAAACAAGTGGGTTTGGGATTGCAGTTTGGGCACTTGGCCTCTAAAAGGTTCACCATCACTGTTCTATACATTACAATATGAAACCTATGATTTATTTTATACTGATACAGAAATTGATTTCCAGTGCCAATATGATGTAAAAGAGAGATTACCTTGGTTTTGAGGATATTTCAAGTATTTTAAAATGTTTTTGACTTGCTAAATCCTTTATGAAATGTTAGCAATTAAAAGTTATTTGAGGCAATAATGGGAAAACATTTTAAAATGTTAAAACATTAAAAATACTGAATAGTTTGTAACCAGATGTGTCAGTTCTAGAACATTAAATGATACAATTAAAACGGAAATATATGTATCACTTTGCTATCAGAACCACAATCCTATATCTAAATTAGTAGACTGTTGACCATAAAAATGCAGGCCAAATAAAACATATTAGTTCTTTTATGGTGTGTTGCTTTAGCAACAGTCCAGACAGTGATAATGTAGTTAACGCCTAAAATATAGGCCCCTTTATCTTGATTCAGGAGATTTCAGCATGGAATTACTGGATTATTACTTACTAAGGGAATAAATTATATCCCGTATGGCCTGTAGTCAAGATAACCTTTTTCCCAACATTATAGGTTGGGAATAACTAACAATTTATCTTATAAATTTATCTTATTTAGTAACATTTTAATATTTAATATTTTAGTATTTAATAAAAATATTTAATAAAAATCATTTAATGAGCCCCAGTCTACTTCATTGTTTTGCACCAACAGAATAACAAGGATTCCACTTAAAAAACCTTCCAATGGATCCCCACCTCAAGAAAATTGGATTTTAGAACAAAACTGGTTACTAATGTAGATGTTTTAAAATGTTTCCAGTACTAGCCTATCAACATTTGTTGTTCTTGTGTGCCTTCAAGACATTTCCAATTTATACCAACCCTAAGGTGACCCTATCATGGGGTTTTCTTGGCAAGATTTGTTCCGAGTAGGTTTGGTATTATCTTCTTCTGAGGCTGAGAGTATGTGACTCACCCAAGGTCACCCACTGGGTTTCATGGCCGAGCTGGGAACTGAACTGGTCTCCAGAGTCATAGTTGAACACCCAAACCACTATGCCGCAGTCTAATATTCAAATAGGAAATATCTGATTACAGGTGGTTGTATACTCCTAGGAAACCATTCTGTACAGTGGGCCCTTGTATCCACTGGTGTTTGGTTCCAGGATCACCGTAGATATCAAAATCTATGGATGCTCAAGATCCATTAAATACAATGGCATAGTAAAATGGTGTCCCTTATATAAAATGACAAAATCAAGCTTTGCTTATTTGAATCTGCATATTTTAAAAATATTTTCAAACCGTGGGTGTTGAATCAGTGGATAAAAAAATCTGTGGATATGGAGGATTAACTGTATTTAATGTGTTGTGTGTTCTCTGAATCCTTAGAACACTTTCAAAATGCTATGCATAGTTCTCTTTATAAAGATGGGGGAAATCAAAGGCAGACATAGAAGAGCAATCTTCTATCCCAATACTTGCCACTTGGGAAATTATATTATTATTATTATTATTATTATTATTATTATTATTAACCTTTATTTATAAAGCGCTGTAAATTTATATGTGCCTCCTGTGAACTTTGACACTTCTATAGAACTCGTGTGTCAATAAACTTAAGTTGTGTCTACTCCATTTTACTGCCCAGATGTGATCACTTGCCATAGATGTCAAGATGATCGAGCCTTTGGGGGTTGTCTACACCTCTTGTGAATGGTTCTCGTTCACACACAAGTCTAGTGGCTGCTGTAGACCCCCGTGTCTGTGGAACAGTGTATCTGCTCTGTGTTTTACTTCAAATTAAAAAAAAAGCTGTCCAAGGTGCTAAACTTGTTTTGAAGGACAGGGTTCACAACTGTGGCTACCTGCTTTTAGCTAGAGCAGATTGCCCATGACACTGACACAGGGTCACTAGTAGCCACTGCACACGAAAATGAAACAGAAAGTGTTCTCCAGATTTTCCTTGGCTAACTTCCTCACATGCAGAAGAGTCCCAGTGAAGAGTTCAATGAGATTTGTTTAGAGCAGTGGTAGGCAACCCTTTTGAGCCGGGGGCCGGGTTGCTGTCCCTCAGACAACTGCGGGGCCGAAGCCAAAAAATAAATAATTAAATATTTTAAAATAAATAAATAAATAAATAAATAAATAAATCGGGACAAATGTAGGACAAAATTTTCAAATGGAGGGCACTTTTTAAATAAAACATGGAGGACACTTGAAAAAATTTGCTGATTTTTAAAAAATGTTAAGATAAATGCATGTTTCTGAGGCTTTTATAGACAATTACCCCACCATGCCCCTCACGCGAGATGCCAAAGGCCCCAGCGGAAATGGGCAGCAGGATGGGCTGGGGCCGGTCCCAAGGCCTTGCCGGGCCACATTCGGCCCGCGGGCCGCAGGTTGCCTACCCCTGGTTTAGAGCTTACAGAATCATAGAGTTGCAAGGGACTCCAAAGGCCATACAGTCCAAGCCCCCTGCCATGCAGGAAGACACAATCAGATGGACATTCAGCCTCTGTTTAAAAACCTCCAAAGGAGGAGACTCCATCACTCTCCGAGGAAGGAGTATGTTCGACTGTTGAACAGTTCTTACCATAAGGAAGTTCTTCCTAATGTTGAGGTACAATATTTTTTCCTTTAGTTTGAATCCATTGTCCTGTGTCCTGTTCTCTGGAGCAGCAGAAAACAAGCTTGCTCCCTCTTCAATATGACATCCTTTCAAATATCTAAACCAGGGGTCGGCAACCTAAGGCCCACGGGCTTTGGCCCACCAGTTGTCTGAGGGACAGCAACCTGGCCCCCGGCTCAAAAAGGTTGCCTACCCCTGATCTAAACATTTCTGTTACATTACTGTGATAATATTAAATGATGAAAGAAATTTTAACTTCTCAATGTTAAGAGATCAAGAAAATGTATAGACTTCATTCCTGAATTATTTTGTTTTGGATTTTTATTATTGTGAATTATTATTTTGTTAAATCAGATATTAAACGGCCTCTAAAATTACTCGGAATGGTCAGTAAGACTATGATTTGTGGCCAATGTGAGGCAGAAGACATAGTCCACTATGTGCTAATTTTTCCAAGAGAGAGATTTCTGAAATCCTTGCTAATATAGGACATTGTGAATTTTCTTGTAGAATTTGTTCAGTCGCTTCTGTGCAATACCAGTGGCTATGTAACACATAAACTGGTTCTTTTTCCTTTGGCTGCAAAAAAAAGATTAGAAAGAAAGCGTTGGCTAAAATTGCCACCAATTGTATTGGATTCTCCAAATGAGTATCTTGTATGTAACTTAGAAATTTACCTATAGTTGTGAATTTTTGATATTCTTTCATACTGGCTTTGTAACTGTTCTTGTTACTGTCTGTGAAATCATTTTGTGCCATCTGATTTTTGGGGTTTTGAAGGGTCTTTAGTATCTTGTATACTTTGTGTATTTTTTTAAAATCTCCTTATCATGGCCTTTGGCTAGTACGGTAAACTCATTGATCGACTGATACTCAGACTGGCCAGTAATGAATTAAAGTAATAAAAAACACTTTAACCGTTGGTCAAACTAACACTATAGACATTTAAGAAGTGCAATAATATTTTTTAAAATCATCATTGACCATTTTGATAATTAGAGGTAAGAAATTAATTCTAACTAATTATTTCCAAGCTCTGGATCAGACTTTGTTCTTCTCTGTTCTTTCTCATATATATATATATATATTTGAGAGAAAATGATTTACTGAGGGGGCCTGATTTAATTTTGCTGCATTCAAGGTGAAATCATATACCTTCTACTTAATACCCTCCCCCAATAAATCTGTAGCAGACTTGCTTGGTATCAGTTTGCATTTGGTTTCAAGGTCATCTCTTTTAATTGCAGATGAGAGACTGCTTTGCTTGTTTATTTTACAAATATAGGTCATGATCCTGCATTGTTAGACATTATGGTTGCATCCGCACTGCAGAAATAATCCGGTTTGACAGCGCTTTAAGTGCCATGGCTGAGTGCTATGGAATTTAGGGAATTATAGTTTGTTGTTGCACCAGAGTCGTCTGTCAGAGAAGACTAAATGTCTCACTAAATTACAATTTCCAGAATTCCATAGCATTGAGCCATGGCAGTTAAAGTGGTGTCAATCTGGATTATTTCTGCAGTGCAGATACATTCTCCAGATTCAGGTCACCCTCCCCAACTCACCAGGCAACTGCACCAAATGAAAAAGTCCCAGGATGCTGGAGATTGGAGGGCTGAATGAAGACATATCTAGACTTCCTCTACCAGAGAGACACATTGCAAAAAATAGGTCCAACAGGGTCCTGCTGGCGGGAGGGGGCTGGACACATCATTGTCCAGCACCCCACTTTCTATTGCCTCAGAATTATTTCCATTGGTGCAGCTGCATGGCTTACAAGGTGGGTTTTGAGTGGAATTTGGGGTCAGTGCAATTGTGCCATAACCATAAGTGTGAACTTTGGGTCAATTTGTTAACCAAAAATTCCAGACTTCTACATTATATACAGTAAATGAATTTTGTGCTTAGACTTGAGTCCCATCTCCAAGATATCTCATTATGTATATGCAAATATTCCAAAATCCAAAACATTTCTGGTCCCAAGCATTTCCGATAAGGGAAAATCAACCTGTATTTACAGTAGCAATAGTGTGACTTCATAGGGTCACCCTATGTCAAAGTTAACAAGAAGAAGCCTGGCTTATGACATTGGAAATACTAAACTGGATTTATTCATTTGTTTCATTTATTTATTCTGTTTGTACCCTGGCATTCTCCCAATACAGAACCCAAAGCAGCTTAAAATAATTTAAAATAGAAGTCATCTAACATGTTATAGTACAAAGGCTTTTTCAAACCAATTAACCAGTACTATTAAAAGCAGATAGTTAAAACAGTTTCAAATACATCAAAACATAACTGAAAACATCCAAGAAAAAAACAAAACAAAGACACAGCACACCCCTTTTGAATATTGTCTTGACATGTAATTGAAAAACAAGTAATAAGACAGAATGAGAGCCAACCAAACCTCCCATAGAAGAGAGTTCATACAGCCTGGGAGCAGCCAGCGAGAAGGTCCTTGTGTCCTCACCAAACATTTCTGTGATGGTGATGGACACAAGAGCAAGCCCCTTTCCAGCATCTTAAACTTGGGCTGCCTTCTATAGGAAGATGCCAGCCATGTATTTTATATTTAATTATTTACATGGTATTAAGCTTATATTGAGAGCCAGCATGGCATAGTGGTTTGAGTGTTGGCCTATGACTTTGGAGACCAGTATTCAAATCCTGCTCAGCCATGAAACCCACTGGTGACCTTGGACAAGTCGCATGCTCTCAGTTTCAGGGGAAGGCAATGAACAAATCTTGCCAAGAAAACTCCATGGCCTTAGGGTCGCCATAAGTCAGAAACAACTTGAAAGCACATCAGGTCATAGTACACAGCATACTGACTGCCATTATTTCTCCTCTTCCCCATCTCTCCACTACATTTTCTCAGGTAGCACCATGGAAGAATATAAAGGTCTGACGGATAATGAACTTATTGCCCGTTTGAAGAAATACAGCATCCCGCATGGACCTATTGTTGGTATGGACAGTAGTATTACATCTGGCTGCATCAGGGGTAGAATAACATTTGGAATTTACAAAGGGAAAAGTAGGAGAGCAGGAAAGAAACTGGGATGACAAGGCAAAAATAAAAGCCCAGTGGTGAGAGACTATATTTAAAGTAGAAGCAACCTAGGAGGAAAGGAAAGTGAATCTCCCTGTTGTCTGAGTCATCTCCCTACACTTCTGCACATCAGCCATTTCCCCCCTAACTTCTAATACTGGAAGTGAGTCAGGCTGTAGAGAAAAGTGTCTGAAGCAATGGGGCACAGGGAGAAATTGACTGGGGAGGATGCATGTTCCCTCAACAAATGTTCCTTTTAAAAATAAGAGCTCCCCATCTCACTTGAAAATTGGAGTGGAAAATGTGCAAAACCCAACACATTTGGCTACGTCTGTCATTGTCTAGTGTGGCCTTCATTGTCTAGTGAGGCAAGAGAAAATGAAAGAGACAAAAAGCTGCCTCCACACTGCAGAAATAATCCAGTTTGATGCCACCTTCACTGCCACGGTTTAATGCTATGGAATTCTAGGATTTTTAGTGGCACCAGAGCTCTCTGACAGAGAAGGATAAACGTTTCACAAAACAACATTTTCCAGAATTCCATAGCACTGAGCCATGGCATTTGAAGTGGTGTCAAACTGGATTATTTATGCATTGTGGATGCGGTCAGAGAGTGGAACTGCATGGCATGAAGAAGCAGTGGCAATTGGTAGCCTCCATGTTAATGGGGCAGTCAGTCCACTCCACGGGTTTATCTATATGTGAAGGTGCTGAGCTTCATCCCCAACATAGGTTCTTGGATAGTTCTTTTAACATCAAACTACAACTTTTGGATAATCTTAGCTGCAGCAGAGTGCTGGTAAGGAAGGTTGCAAGATGATGTGGCCCTTGGAAGGCCACAACCCTTTTATACAAGGCAGGTGAGGTTAGCTGGGATTGTCAAGGGAGGGTCCCCAGTATGTGGCAGAAGAGTGAGTGTCTTGTGAAAGAGATTGGGAGACTGTAGACTAGGAATGGAAGTGATGTGGCCCTCCAGATGATTTTGGACTGAAAGTCCAGCAGCCTTAGTCAGCAGAGCCCAAAGGTATGAATGCTAGGAATTGCAACCCAACAATATCCAAAGAGTTGTATGATTCTCACTTTAGCTGCAGACTTGTCTCAGTTTGATATAAATGTCCAATTTGAATTCCATCCTCTAGGATCAACTCGGAAACTTTATGAAAAGAAAGTCTATGAATATGAGACAGAGCGGATGCCTCTCCCTTCGCATGGTGGGTCAGGGTCCTCCTACACAGGTGAGTAGAACTGGGCAGAAATGGTTATGGCTCCCTTATCAAGTACTAATGTCCTTCTTTGCCCTGTGTTTTTACCTATACAGAGCCAAGCAGCAGTAGAAGTGAAAGCTACGTACGAGAGACTTATGTGAGCCCACGGAGCAGGGAAAACCTCAGCTATGGGCGTGAAGGTGGGACACATTTCTTTAATGAGAACTCCTTCACTGAAAGGTCCCAAGGCAAGAGGGGCATAAATTAAGAATTAAGAGATGTTAGAAGAACGTTCAAGAGAGACTGGAGAGGAGAGCAAAAAAGGCAACTCTGTTGGGTTTAAACAAAATAAGAAAGGGAAAACTTGTATGTGTGCATATTGGCATATTGATAATTGCACATGGCTCTTGGCTAAAGATGGATAATCTCCAGCACCAAATTACATGCTTCTCCATTTTTTTCTCCCAGCTCTTGGCTCTGGAAGGACTTACTTAAGAGAAAACTATGATGCTCCAAGAACTGAGGAATATTACTCTGAGTATCGAAATGAAGGTAGGCGTTTGTGTGGGGACTCTTTGGCAGAAAGCAGGTGGGTTGTGGCAGACAAAGGGCCATGAAGGACAGGAGATTTTTATTTTGGGAAAAGCCATATTTCACGATTCTTCATGTGTCACATGATAAACACCTCATCCTATCTCAGAATAAACTAAATGGCCTACATTTTCTCGCCTTGCTTTTACACAGTGTTTTTACAACCTTGCTGAATCTGAGTGCCCAGTTCTGAAAACCAGGACTTGTACTTAGAGAAAGTTTAGTTGCACTTATAATACCACTGAAGTTTATGAACCAACTTTTAAGCCAGTATCTTCTGCCTTCTGAGTTGCTTGTGATGGGATTAAGTATAAATGGCTTTCATTGCACCTGGGCTTAGTGGTTATTTGTTCTGTAGCATTTTGGCAGTCCAGGCATCCTAGTTAGCTGTCATTCAGGGACATATTCAGCATTCTCAAGATCAGTATTTTGCACCATGAACATTTACTATCTGCAGTGTTCATGAAACATTCAGACTAAATGTGCCTGCACGTATTTGCTGTTTTTCAATAATTTCTTCTGTCTGCTACTTGGGGGAAGAGGTAGAGGGACGTGCAGAACAATAAAGACCCTTCCCAGTACAATTCTGCCCTTGTTCTGAGATTTCCCCAAGAACTAACATTCATATTCAAACTTATTTTCATGGTACTGGAGTAGAGTTTGAAAGGCCAGGATTTGAATCCTTGTTGGGCCATTGAAGAGCCACTGGGTGACTTTGGACGAGTCACACTCTCTTAGTTTCAGATGAAGACAAAGGCAAACATCCTCCTAATGAATCTTGCTATGAAAACTCTATAAGAGGGCCACCATAGGTTAGAGTTGACTTGAAGGCCCACAACCACTACAAAAGGCGTGACTTTCATCTTAATAAAAGCTAGGATGTCGAGGATGCTGAATTCTTGTCCCAAGACCAAATTTTTTATGCATGTGAACTTGTGGTAGGCTTAACTGCAGTCTGACATAAGCAAACCAGGGCCAACAGGAACATATACTTGATGTCTAGTAGGGAACAATAACTTTCTCTGCTGGCCTAGAGCCTTATTTGCAGACAAACTCTTAACTGTATCCTTTCCTTAAACATATTTTTAAAACACCACTGGGTACAAATGTATGGTACTTCTTTTAAAATAATAGAATCTAAAAAGGTCAGAAGGTATCTTTCATTAATATACCTCTTTTTTACCCCTTTGCTTTTCTAGATCCCAGTCCCAGCAAGTCCTACCTGAGTCAAAATTATGGTTTGTCCCATCACGAAGAACGCTCCAACTATGCTCCAGAAGGTAGAACAAAATGGAATTGAAACTATAGGACTGTAAAAAAAAAAATAGGAACAGAGCTGTAACCATACATTTAACTCAGAGTGGGTAGAGGATAGACTGTTCTTCTGACAGATCTTTGTATGATTTGTATTAAGTAAGAAAGAATTGCTAGCATCCAGTTGTTTAACAGCTGCAATAACAAAAATGTCATTCCCCTGCTCTAAATCTGAAACAGAGAAGAAGACAGCAGTTCTAATCAGGACTGTGGTTTTTTGTGTAGAAAGATAATAAGTCTTCTGTTTGGTTCTGTTTTTTAAAACAAATTCCCTGGCTCAGAAATTTTCAAATTCTAAGCATTAGGCTGCAGTTGGTGGATCCAACTGTCAAACAACCTTAAAGTTTCCTCTAGTTCCTTCCAACCCTGGTGATTTTCTCTCTTCTTATCCCAGACTGGGACATTAATTCCTCTGAGAATTCCACATCTTCCTACCGCCGCTACGCATCATCATTAAGCAGTGATGTACCTTCAGGGAGAGTGAGTGCCCGCCAACCAGTAAGTTGTCTCTCTCATCCATGGAGAAGTCAAGGAAGCTACTCACATCAAGAAAGTGTTTGTGTACTGACAGGCCCCTCTGTTTCCTTTCAGATTGCAGAGCCATATGCCTACAGTTCCAGTTGGAAGGATGTGTCAACTGATAGGTAAGCAGGGACCATGCACTGGCATCAGTAGGAAAGAATTATGTCAGAGAACTGATTATGGAGCAGCTTGCCAGGCCAATTTCTAGGTCAAATGGGTTCTGTACAGAATGCTGTATCTGAAGAAAGTGGGGAGTTTGTTTCCCTGCCTCTGGAAGAAACAGACATTTCCCCAGATGGCAGATTGCTGTCCTTTGGATTGATGCTCAGGATAGTTCCTGGAGTTGCCATGTACTCGGAGGCCAATGCTAAAACTGTGGGCAGCTATGGGGCTGGGCTGGCCAGTAAGAAAGATAGACATCAGTTCTGTATGACAAGAGCTAACTCTGTAATCTGTCAAGGTAAAGGCTGCCATCTCAGGCAGTACATTTGGGGTGCTTCAGTAATAATTTCTTATTAATCTTAACACTTGCCATTTGTATGGTGCCTTCAAGTGATGAAAGCAATGAGCAGACATTTATCTTTTGTCATTCTTGCAACAATCCTGTAAGCATTATTATGCCAGAATTGCATAAGGATGTCTTTGGAGTTCATGGCAAACATGCTTCTTAAATAATGATGATGATGATGGTGGTGATGATGATGATGATGATACTTTATTTATATCTCGCTTTTCTGTTGCCAAACAACAAGAGACTGCCTTATTTATAATACAGGTTCTTGGGCTGAATCCAGAGATATAATCCAGTTTGACACCACTTTAACTGCCATGGTTCAGTGCTATGGAATTCCTGAAACATTTGTGAGACATTTAACCTCCTCTGTCAGAGAGCACTGGAGCCACAACAAACTACAATTTCTAGTATTCCATAGCATTAAGCCATGGCGATTAAAGAGCTGTCAAACTGGATTGTTTCTGCAGTGTGGATACAGCCTTACTCATTATTGTATACCAGTTCTGACCATTAAAGGTTCAATTCAGCATGGAGATTTCTGTGTTCATGATCAGCCTTTAGTCATTTCATTGGGGCTTAACCAGTAGTTTGCACCTAAAAAAAATTAGGGGGAGGAAATGGTAGTTGGCTTTTTCACATCTGTTGTCCAAATATTTTGGACATGTTTTACACCAGTGATGGGAATTGTGTTGACCTCCAAATTTTGCTGGACTGCATATGCCAGCATTCCTTGCTATTGATTGTGCTAGCTAAGGCTGCTGGGAGTTACAGTTCAACAACCTCTGGAAGACCACACAATTCTCACTTTTGCTGTAGACACTACTAGCTTCTGGCTGGTTCTGTTGCTGCAGTGACCCTTGGTTTACACTTCTGCTTGCCTGTTCTATTTGTGCCAGAGAAAGGCACTGGCTAGAAAGGGCAGCACTCCATATCTCCTTTTTGCTTCAGCCTTACCACTAAACTCCATTTAACAGTTGCTTGGAAACAACAGAAAGCTTCCCCTTGGACTGAGTATGCAGGAGGGAACCTGAGACAGAAGAAGCAATAAGGAGAGGCCCAACCAAGCTTGGGAACACTTCGTAGGTTTGTTTTCAAATGAAAAAACAAAAACAAAACATGGCATCATCTTCTTCAGGACCTGGACTAAGTGGGCATTGAGCAAACTGATTATATGCTGGTACCATAATACCTGCATATAAGTCTTTTTGCCAGCAAATGGTAGTGGGGCAATAACAAGTAGTGGGTTAAAATAGGAACTGTGTTAAGGAGACCTAAGGCTGCATCCACACTGAAGAAATAATCTGATTTGATTCCACTTTAATTATCATGGCTCAGTGTTATAGAATTATGGGAACTGTAGTTTGTTGAGATTCAAAGGTTCAAGAAACTACAATTCCCTGCATTGAGCCATGGCAGTTAAAGTGGGGTCAAATCAGATTATTCCTGCTATGCAGATGCAGCCTTAATTTTAGATAGGGCCTGGTTGATTGAGATTCTCACTCTAGTAAGTGGTGACAACACTTGACATTCTCTTTCTGCTTTGATATTCTTTTCAGGGACAGCAGTTCCTACCAGAGCGTTTTCCAACGGAAATCATCCGGCTTATCCTCTTTTGGGGTAGAGCCTCGCCGTGCCATCCACCCTGAGCGCCAGGCCCAAGCAGCAGCAGAAAAAGCTACAAGTAGCAGCGCAAGCACCAAGCGCTACTTACCCCTCTGGCCCCAACTCCTGCTTTTTGTGCTGCTGGCTGGTTTCTTGGCTTTTGTGTACTTCTACCTGCAGAGTGATGCTGATGACAACCCCTTTGCGAAGCATCTTAATCAGTGAAGACATCAGGCCACATCTTCTCTCTCCAAAAGCCTAGAATGTTTGCATAGGGCCACCACTGAAGTGCCTTCCTCTTTTCTTTTTTAAACCCCAAAGTGAAGTGGTGTATTGGGGCCAGAGAGTGAGTGAGGGCTTCCCACTAACTTCTCTGAATTATGGCAGCTCCCCACTCTTCTCCCCACACCTCCATCTGTCCGTCCGTCCATCCATCCACTCATCCATCCCTTAAATCAGCTAATGTGGGGCATTTTTATCTGCTATTTTTGTAGCTAGTACTTTATAATCAGGGCATGGCTTGGGAGAATGGGTTTTTTTTATCAAAAGGTGGGGAGACATAAAAGGGCAAGTGTAGAGTATCAACAGCTTGCTCTCTCTCTCTCTCTCTCTCTCTCTATATATATATATATATATATATATATATTAAAAATTGTATGGAATCTCTAATAAACACCACTGATTTTTTTTCCTAAAGTGTCCTTTGTTTCATCATTTTACTTTAGTCTGGACCATTACTTTTTCACCCACCATATTGTCCTCCCTTTCCCAACTAATCAAATAGCAAAAACTTTTCTCCTGAGTGACAGGTAACAAAAAACCAGAAATAAGGTGTTGCGAATTAGTTATTTTTATTAGTGAAGGGGAAAAAGGGGGATCCAAATTAGTCCTACTCCATGCCCATACTTTCCTTTTCAGATTATCCCAGCACTTGGGTGTAGAGTAGACCCAGTGGGTTCAAACAAGGGATAGTAGAAATGGAAGATCCTTTAGGGTTCTCTACCCAGATCTGGAGCAATAAGGAACCACAGTGTACACACCATAAATGAGTGTAAAAGAGGAGGGGAGAGAAGGTCATGTGTTGGCTAGAGGATTCTGAGACACGGCTGAGGAGAGACTAGTGGCTTCTGGGGAACCTGAAAGCATTGGGGCTTCTGCCTCCGGGGCCCCAGGGAATTGTGAAGTTGGGACCCTCGAGAGATGTCTGTTGGTGAGGTGAGAACGCGGGAAAGGGCTGGATGTCGAGGATGGGTCTGCATGCTGGGGAGGGGGATCCCGTGTGCGCTGTGTCCGTCGTAGGTTTTCCCGGATCCGGATGAACTCTGGTTGCTTCCCCACTGCATCTCCTGTTCCTTCCTGTTGATGATGCTGAAAACAAAAGATATACCCCCAGAACAAACAGGGCTCATTTGAGATTCCTTGGGAGATTTTCACAGGCAGGGCCAATCCTACCATTAAGAAGAACAATGCAATTGCCTCAGGAAAAAGGACTGGGGTGTCATGAAAGAGCAACAAATTATTGGCTATTTTTTCTTGGTCTTTGCACTGTTTTTATTACCAGGCTGAGAGGGTGTCACCCAATGGGGTGGTACACCAAGTGTTGCTGCTCAGCGAACAAGAAAAGGCATTGTGTCCCCTTCATGCTTGCCCAGCAGCCATGGCAGTCGTTTCTGTTTGGGCTTTGGCTAAGCCAAAGCTCAAATGGACCTCCAGGGAACTGGCACTGCCCCTTCCAATGGTGGTGGCTGCTGGGGAAGCAGTCCCTTTTGTTTGAGCTTTGATGTGGTTGCAGCCACGCCATAGCTCAAGTGGACTTCTGGGAGACTGGCATTGCCCCCTTCAGCAGTGGTTGCTGTTGGGGGGAGCAGTCCCTTCCGTGTGCTCTTTGGCTTGGTTACAGCCACGCCAAAGCTCAAATGGACCTTTGGTGCACCATTGCACCAGGTGACACCAATCCCCCATATGCCACTGCTGCCAGGTATCAGGAGGCATACTTGTAGAGGTTTGTCCTCTCAGATACCAGAGCAACCCGGTTATTTTGGAAAACCGAAACTTGAACAGGTTGCATGTACAAGGCAGGGCAGAATGCAGTAATGCATGCTTGGCCTCAGACTTTTGGACTGGCCCTGGCCACAATAGGCATGGAAGCTTACCTGTTCCCGTTTCTGCTGCCAGCGCAGAAACTCCTGCTCCAGAGGCGATTGTTCCAAGCCACTTTCTGTCCCTTCCTGACGCCGGTTCCGGTGCTCTAGAACCTGCAGCAGCTCTGGTTTAGAACGAAGGCTGAGACCTCTGAGAGGAAAGATAAAAAACAAAACAGCAGTAATTGCCCCTTCCCCACCCTCAGCATACTGATCATTTTAATGGCTGTGACGCACAACTACCGTTCCACCTTTGCTGGGAGAAAAATACAGGTTAAGGACATGTGTGGATGCTACAAGACGTAATTCAAAGTTTCTGGCCTTCCAAGAATGAAGGGCAATGCAATACAGTCCCCCCTCCCCCCACATCCACTGATTCATTATCCAAGGATTTCCATGGCTTGAAAATATGCAAAAAAATTTTTTTTATAAATTCCAAAAGCAAACCTTGCTATTGCCATTTTATATTTTAAGGGATACCATTTTACGTTGCCATTGTGTTTAACAGGACTTGAGCAGCCACGGATCTTTGGTATCCATGAGGGGTCCTGGAAATAAATCCAAGTGGATGCCAAGGGCCTTCTGTATTCCTAACCTATATCTACCTCACAATATTATATTTTAATTTTTATTTATTTAAGGGATTTATATCCCACCTTTCTCCTAAAATGGGATTCATATTGTTGCAAAAATGTTAATCTTATTCTGAGTTCTGCAAGGAAGGGAAAGGGCTTGCCAGGTCACTTAAGAGACTTAAGGATGCCCCTTTGTGATGCCTTAGAGGGGCACTGTGATGTCACAAAGGTGATATAACAAGGGAGGTCCCTGATGAGGTCATTAAGCACAATACATGAAATGTCAACCATAGCTGCTGAGTATGCCATTCAAATAAGTGACACCAAGTCTAACAAATGAGGAGAAAAGATAACACCCTTTCAAGACATTGCTCTTGTCCTGAAATTCCTCCTCCTCCCCCTGAGAACTGGAGAAGAGGAGAATGGCTCTGAAACCCAGGACCAGGCACTGAAACCTGAGAGTGTGCTTAGATGGTAATGCCATTCCACAGCAGCTTTATCACCAAGTAAAATTACTCCTTTAGAAGGAACCTGTGGGAGAAAGGCATTTACTTTTCCCACCTACAGCACAGACCAAGCTCAGAGGTGAAAAGAGGGAGGCTGGCAGGGGAGAACAAAAGGTGGCACACACGGGGTGCCTAGTGAGGGCAGCCTGCTCAGAGCAGTATCCTAAAATCTGATGCCTGGGCTGGCATACTTCTTCATACAGAATATTATCTCTCCATGGAAAACAAGGAGAAAGGTTTCGCATATGTATATCCCTTGGACATATCCAAAGAAGAGTTTACAAAATGGATTCCATGAACGCAAGGAGTGAAAGCTGTCATTTCCTCCACTATTTCAGTTTTAATTCTGTTCCCAGGACTGGGGAGATTATCACACGGGGTAAAAGAGGGTTGCTCCCGTTCCTTAAGGCACAATTGTGTGAAGATTATCATACAAAGTCTGTCCTTATCCCTTATCCTTCTGCCATTCTTATCGTGTGATCGCGATATGATTATGAGATGACTTCACGCTTATCCCATCTTTCTCCCATCACTGAAGTGGCATGGCCCCATCACTGTGTATTAACGGAAACTTCCATTAATACAATGATGGGGCTACTGACAGGAGAAGGATGGGATAAACATGGGGTAAGGATGGGGTAAGCCCTCCTTTACCCTGTGTGATAATCTCCTGGGACTCAAGACATGATTAAACAAAAGTGATTGGGGGGAAATAGATCTAACTCAAACCACAATCACACATAACATATTATATTGATTATGGTTCTAAAACAATAAAGGCAGGTTGCCTCACAGTATTCCTTTACATTTATGTGGTTATCTCATCTCTGGGCTCATTGCCCAGAGCTGTTTGGAAAGCACACTGTATGAAATGGAGACATTTCCACGGAGGAAATGAGAATAGAAAAGATTTTTTTTCCCCCCCCCCTTCTTCATAGATTCTTGTCACATACACGAAAGAGGGAGACGTGTGTCCAGAGGAAGGCAACCAAAACGGTGAAAGGTCTGGAAACCATCAAACCCTATTAGGGAGCTGAGTATGTTTAGCCTGGAGAAGAGAAGGTTAAGAGGAGACATGTTTAAATATTTGAAGGGATGTCATATTGTTTTCTGCTGCTCCAGGGAATAGGACCTGGAGCAATGGATTCAAACTACAGGAAAAGTGATTCCAACATTAGAAGATCTTTCTGACAGTAAAAGCTGTTTGACAGTGGAACACACGCCTTCCTCGGAGAGTGATGGAGTCTCCTCTTTTGGAGGTTTTTAAACAGAGGATATATGGCCAGGGGTATTTGTGTGTTCCTGCATGGCAGTGGGTTGGAATGGGTGGCCCTTGGGATCTCTTCCAATTCTATGATTCTATGTACAAAGATGTCCAGTCTTACTTAGTCCCAAGAAATAGGCCAGAGACTAAGATCTCTGTAAAAACAGCTTCAGCTCAGGCTGGCAGGGGAAGAAAGGTGACACCCCTCCAGACTCAGGCTGTGGATGCGAATCAAGTTACAAAGAGAGATTCCTGACCAGCAGGATGGAAATCATTCAAAACCTTCAGCCAAGAGAGGAGAGTGGAGCGGAGAAGACTGTACCTCTCTTCTACAAGTTCAGAGTGGGTGTGAATTGTACAGTGTGTGAGGAAGTGTGCATAAATAGCTAGGCCACATGGTGTTGTGGTTAAAAATTCTATATGTCACATGTTGTGGTTTATTAGTGCTGTATTATTTAAAATTGACGTTTGCCCATGTGTGCGTGCAGACGCACAGACACATAAGCATGCATTATAATTTCTGCATGACTATTCCTGCATAATTTTCCCACTCTGTCTAATTTTCTCTCATATTATTTGTACAGACACATACTCTATTTATACTGTCCCTATATGCATGCATTATAATTTCTTCATGGCTATTCCTGCTTAATTTTCTCACCCTGTCTCATTTTCTCTCATATTATTTGTACAGATACACACTCTATTTATATTGTCCCTATTTATACTGGCCAATATTTCAACAGTCCTGCCCGACATCTTTTCCTGCTGAAATCCTCCCTCCTCCATCCTTCTTGAATTGCACAAGGAAGAGAAAAAAATGCAAAGACCCTCCCCCCCCCAAAGATAAAGATTTAAAAGCAGCTAGAAAAACATTTAACCTTCACACAGTTGTACAACAGTAGCATGTGTATATACACCTTCAAGTTGGTTGTCGACTTACAGTGACTCCATAGGGTTTTTATAAGCAGGAAATACTCAGAGGTGGTTTGCCAGTTTCTTCTGAAATATAGGCTACAGGACCTGGCATTTGTTACTGATCTTCTTTCCAAGTACAAACCAGGGATGACTCTGCTTAGCATCCAAGATCAGATAGGATCTGGTGCCAGGATACATGAGAACTGCCATTAACACTTTGGTTACTGAGGCTACAGTTTTATATGTGCATATCTGAGGTAAAGCCCAGGCACACACACAACCCAAAAGGATTTAATTATGAATGGAAATGTGTAGCTTTGCACTATTAAACTTTTCTTCTCTCTTCCTCCCTGCAACCTTGCAAGAACATGCTGAGCTACGGTAAATTATTAACTTTTGGAACCAAAATGTTATTCATATGTACAGCGCTGTGTAAATTTACAATGCTTTATAAAGAAACTTTCATCATCATAATAATTAATCACAAGCATAATCCACATTCTATTCAAATATACATATATATAGACAGAATGGAATTCTCTTTATTTTCTCCTAACTTGAATGGCATGCTAGATGCTAACAGCATGACAAGCTTGAGCAAAACCTATTATGCTACATAGCCCAAGAGAGTCCTTAAAGATACTACAGAGCCAAGGGCTATAGTCCTATTACTGACAATTTCCAACACACCTGGTTTAATCCCCCTCCCCCATTTCCATCGCATAAGAAAAACAGCTTGGTTCTAATGCACTACACCAAGATAATTCTTTGTTATTAGGCATCAATGTAAGCACTGTATTTTAACTCTTATTTAAGAAAAAGAACCATTCCCTGGTGAAAGGCAAGGGTTTAATCTATCCCGGAAGCACTAACCCCCTTTACTCTCTCATCCATCCCATTTGGATTAGCACAATTACGCTTGCTGGGATTTTGTACTTTCTTTAGCATTGTTTTCCTGTCCATCATTCTTTAGATTCTTTGTTACACGCGCCTAGGTTTTACCCTCGACTTATCCACGGGTCATATCAATATGCACAATTTTGGCCCCCAAACCTGCTCTCAACTTATACATGAAGTCGACTTGTAGTCAAATATACACAGTAATTTTGGAGGTTCAGAAAAGTGCTCCAAACTTTGCTGGCACAGTGGGCATTTGCCCTTTAGAGAACATAATATGTTCTAACATAATAACACCTTGAATGGATGCGCATACCAATTTGGGTGTGGATAAGACTCATTGAGCTATATATTCTCTCCATTGCTAGATTTTAAAAAGTACATTCAGGCTGGATCTGCATTGGTTTGACACCACTTTATCTGCCATGGAGCTCAAGGCTATGGAATTCTAGGAACTGTAGCATGTGCCATTTTATGCTGTTCAGCATGTGCATGCACACACTCACACAAACCTAGCTTCCTTTCTGCAAGCAGAGGTACACGGTACCTGCCAGCAAGCTAAGACAGACAGAAAAGTGGTGCCGCAACAAACTTCAATTCCCAGAATTCCATAGCCTTGTGCCATGGCAGTTAAAGTGGTGTCAAACCGGATTATTTCTGCAGTGTGGATGCATCGTCAATGTGGCTCTCCTTCAAAAAGGTGGAGTTGGATATTCACACATTTAGATACTTTTATATTAGCTAAATAGGTAAAAGTATATGAGAAAATTATACATTTACTTCATGAATAGCTGAACTAGGGGCCCATTCCTCATTCTCATTTTTCACATACTGGTGTGTCTGTAAATTCTTGCTCATGTCTATTTCCTCATAAGAGTGACTTCACCATAGATAAGCAAAGAAAATATCTGCCTTAGCTTGCTGACCATGTACCTTTGCTTGCAAAAAGGAAGCTAGGTTTACATGTGTGTGTACATGCACATAAACACACACACTTATTTAACAGCATAAAAGGGCATAATAAAATGGCACAGTAAAAGAAAGCTGGAGGCAGTGGCATCACCAAGGATGGCATCAACTGGTATAGTCGCTCATGGTATCAACACCCCCCATTGACCCTCCCATCCCACACCACACAGAATCCTTAGTTTTTTGTACTAATATTACTCATAAATCGTAATTCCCATATATCACTGAATGTAATGGCAATCGTTATGACATAATCAACTAGCAAAATTAAAATTATACCTTTAAATTACAGCATCTCACAAAACTACAAATCCCAGAATTCCATAGCATTGAGCCATGGCAGTTCAAGTGACATCAAACTGCATTAATTCTGCAGTGTAGATGCAGCCGGGGCAAAAGAATCCCACCTAACCAGAAAGGGCAGTTGTCAACAAAGCCCAGAGAACCTTGAAGCAGTTCAGGCAGTAATCCTGAACAGCGCCTACCTCAAAGCTTTAAAGGGCTGCTTATCCAAACTACATCTCCCAGAATCTTCCACTCCACTTGGTTAGTCATCGTTCCAGGTTATGTAATCCAAAATAGAAACTTTCCCATGCTCTGCTTAGAACCAGGGTGAAAAGACGTCCTTCTTTTTCCAGGACATGTCCTACATTTCAGCCATCTGTCTAGGAGGAATTCCATAATGTCCTCCATCCTGAGCATGACTAAGAAGCATGAATTTATATTTATATTAGTGCTCTTAGCTTTTATTTTGTCATATCCTACTTTTTTCTTGAGTGCCCCACATTTTATAGCACCTTGTCCTCCTTTGAGGTTATGATGTCTGGTCACCTTGCCTAGAATGCATACATGAGAAACCATTCAGATAGCAATAGGAGACTATAGCTTCTGGCCATACTTGCGATGTGTGAAGAGTAATTCCCGATGCAGCTGCTGCTGGTTCCGAAAACCTTTGCCAGGGTTGGTGCCCCTCAGAGAAGTGCCAGGCCGGCCTTCAGAGCCCCTTAATGTGGCTTCTGAGCGTGCAGCTGCTGGAAGGAAGGAAGGAAGGAAGGAAGGAAGGAAGGAAGGAAGGAAAAGACAAGTGACAGATGAATACAGGACAGTTGTTGTGGCAGTGGGAGTCTAGTTGTAGTTCCTTTTTTGCAACATGACACACACACACACAGATACATCCCTAGGTAGACACTCACCGTAGGTACTGGATCCCTTGTCGTGGGGTAGGGGGTGCAAAGCCAGGATCTGAGCCTTGGCCCAAAGCCAGAGCTCATGTGAAATCCTAGTGAGGAGAGGAAATGGGTCAAGAAATAGGTGGGAAATAAAATGGAGTGGGTGGATATCATTAGGGTAACCTCGACCCACCCTTAGGATTGCTGTTTCCAGTTTGTGAAATTATCCCTGTCTCTGACCATGCTGGTTTCAGAATGAAAGCTACCCATTGATTCAATGTGATGTCTGTGTTTAAAGCACCCTCTGTCTCTTCCATCAATACACTGCATGTTATTAAAGCCTAGTTAAATTTAAATCAGTATATTACTTGGAATTGTTGTTGGGTGCCTTCAAGTCATTGTCAACTTATGGTGATCTCAAACCAGAGCCAGCGTATAGTGGTGTGAAAGTTAGATTATGACTGTGGAGACCAGGGTTTGATTTCCTGCTTAAGCATAAAAACTCAGTGGGTGACCTTGGACAAGTCACACTTTCTCAGCCTTACAGGATGGCAATGGCAAACCCCCTCCAAAGAAACGTGTCAAGAAAACTCTTATTATAGAGTCGCCTTAGGGTTGCCATAAGCCAAAACTAACTCAGAGGCACGCAGCAACAACAACAATAAGGTGAACCTATCATGGGATTTTCTTGACAAGGTGGTTTGCCATTGCCTTTCTCTGAGGCTGAGAGTGTGTGACTTGCCCACGGTCACCCAGTAAATTTCAAGGCTGAATGGGAAATCGAATCCTGCTCTCCAGAGTCATAGGCCAACACTCAAACCACTATGCCACATTGACTCTCTTTGGTGTAAGTTACAACAGTATTTTGGAACACTGTTGCAATGAACAGACCCACTACTCCTTATTAGAAGGGAAAGCCATGTTCAACAGATTATTTTTCATTTTCCATTTCCCAAGCAGTACATTAGAAACAAAGCAATTTAGGAGGGGAGTGCTTTCAGCAGATACGATTGTCAACTAAAATTAGGCAGAATCAAAGAATACAGGCTTCTCCCCACCCCGACCCCCAGGAGAACTGAAGGTGGTGGTTTAAAACAGGATATGTACACCCTCCCACTTTCACTTCTGCTAAACAGGTTTTTTTGTAATTTTATTTTTCTATTACACTGTTCAGCTAGCAGTGCCAGGGTGGAAGAATAAACGTGTGAGCACCATGCCACCTGAAAATAAGTCCTTTAAAAAACCACCCTCAAGGTTTCCCAATGCTCACAGAAAGTGACCTCAGCCCTAACATATCCAGGGGTAACTATGCTGGCCATATCGTAACTATGCTGGCCATATGTCCAATGACATCCAAAATCCACCCAACAGTGCACTAGCAGTTAACTTGTCACCACTGATGTTTGCACCTGTACTTTTCACACCAGATCTCGGCCTGCCTTCACACAATTTGCCTCTTGCATACCTTCGCACCAGCATCCAGCACCCAGCCAAGGCAGTTCTCACCTGCCGCTTCCAGCCGCCGTATCCAGTTGCCCCCTGTGTCCTGCTGCCATGTCACACCACCTCTCCGTACCAACCGAGATCCAGGCAAATGGCGGCTTGGAGGCTCCAGGGCTCCTGTCATCTCCCCCACGAAGGGATTGTGTGGCCCAGGGGATGCCATCCCTGCCAGAGTCAAACAATTACAAGCAGCTAATTGTCTCCAGGGCTGCGTCTCCTTGGTCTGCCCCCCCACCAGCATGTACCAGGGAGAGCATGAAACTAACCAGAGGGAAATTGGATCCTGCCTGATACTACCCAGTAGAGACAAAGCCCAAGACTCCTGGGGAGGGGTTGAGGATCCATCATCTTGTAGTGAGGTTTAAACCCCAGTGGGCTGAGGCTGGAGGACTAGTTTTAGGCTATTCAGATCCAGACACACACAGAATCCTTAGGACCCAGCTTCTGGGGCCAGGTGCAAAAACAGGCGCACACACACACAGGGGTTATTCAGATGATGAAAATAAGCCAGGATGATCCAGAATGAATCTTCATTGTTCACATGCATCCTGAATGCACCCGATTAAGGTGGGGTTTTTTGGGTAGGGGCTGCCAAGAAGCCCAAGATAATTGTTTTGGGTGGGTTTCCAGGTTATTTTTAAAAGAAAGATTCACATCGTCAGCACTGTGACTAAGCAAAGTGAATAGACCTGGGATTAAACTCTGCATGTCTTGAATGTGTTTTGAATACATTCACACCATCAACTTCATGTTTTTTCAAGTGCTGGCATGTGTGAGCAACCAAACTCAGAGATGAGCAGAGATGTGGTTTCATATTGTGAACAACAAACCTAGAATGTGTGGCTTATTCACATCGTTCCACTAAAAGAAACATCTGAATGACCCTTAGAAATGAAGAACAGAGTGCCTCTGAGGACAGTTTGATCAGTTTCTAGGGATCAGTTTCCAGGATCCAAGCTTGCCCACAGGCTTTTCACACAAAAGTCCACAACTGGTTATCCCAACCTCTTTTAACTGAGATGTCTAAGGTGGGAAAAGTTACTTGGCTGGGAATTAGAAACTGGTTCTGATCCACTTGCCAATCACTCACAAATTTTCTAGATTTCTACCCATCTCTGGGCTTCTGCTAACTCATTGGTTCCAAGTGTTTTAGACTTTAGCTCCCTGAAGTTCCTGACAGGTCCTTCATCAGTCAAGAATTCTGGGAGCTGAAATCTGAAACATCTGGAGGATC
>NC_056523.1:190178851-190203277 GCF_019175285.1 Sceloporus undulatus
AAAGTTTGGGAAATACTGTGCTAAATAGGGATGCCTCTTCTGTACTGACAAATTTATATTCAGCTGCATATTTTGACAGTGGAGATCTCAACAATGTAATGCATGTGATAACCAGAACTGACATGCATAAATCAGGGGCCTTTTTGCACTACACAATTATAGTGCTATGGATCTACTTTAACTATCATGGCAATACCCTATGGAATCCTGGGATATACGATTTAATATCTTCAATCAGAAAGTGCCTGAAGTACCCCTGACTGACCTAACATTCCATAGGATGCAGCCACAGCACTTAAAAGTGGCATTATATTGATGTAATTACTTAGTGGGAAAGGACTCCAGGACCAAAATGGAGTCCTAGTACATGCAGAAAAATTCCCTACTGAACTTGGAAAAATCCATAATTTTCCCAAATGAATTGTGCCTTTTGTCCAAGTCCCATTTCATGCCCAATGCTTCTCTAGACCAAGTCCCCTAAATAAATGCACCAGGCGTCTACTCCGAAATCTTAGATTTCGGAGCACCACTTAGGCAGTAAAACAGGATTTTATCAAGTCACTGGTGTATTGCTGTATCTGTGCAGTCAGCTGCATTTGGCTCCCTAAGTCAAAAAGCCTCCTGCAAAGCATCCTTTACAGTTTGTTGTTCTGCAACAGGATCATATAGGTAGCAAGATGGAAATCTCCAGTATGTAATTTCTGGAGCAAAATGTCAATTGGTTTTGATTTAGTTTGTGAGGCAGCATATGCCGAGTTTGATGGAAGGAGCTGAAGGTGGTTAGTAATGAGTATGAATTTAGCCAGGACTCAAGCAAAATAGACCCTTAAGGCTTATGTGCTACAGTGCATGTTCACAGTGTATATCTCTGGTCTTCAGTGGGACCCATGTCCAAGTTAAGCATGCATAGTACTGCAGCATTTCCACCCATCCCATTCTAGTAGCAACCGCCTTCTGGAAAAATGAGTGCTTTTGAGAGGACAAGGTGATATGAAACCATTTCCCCAAGGGCCAATTCCAGCCTCTCAAGGAGCACAAGTTGCTCTTCCCTCATTTCCCATGCCAACTGGTAGGTCACCCAGAGTCAAAGTAAATTGCGAGGAAACAGTGTGGGCTGTTGCAAAAAGGATAGTCAGCTTCAGGCAAGTGGCAGAGGGTCTGGACTATCACTTTTTGAGGGGGAAACTAAATTGCGATCAAGGCTCCAACTCAAAACAAAAACAAAGCTGTAAAAAGGTAGCATGCTATATATACTCTTTACGTGAGGTGTAGACACACAATTCCAAGGGCCTCAAAGCAGACTGTGTAAAAAATGCTTACAAATGGCCAGTGGGGGGGCATCACACACCCACAGCCATTTATATTATCAAGGGACACTGCTTTCATCTGAAAACATGTTTCTAGCCCTTCATGTTATCACAGTGTTATTAGACCTTCTCAGAGGCAGACAATTTCACTGTAAGTAGGAAAAAGGTAAGAAGCAAACTAGAAGTACCATTCATTGCTGTGTGCTTTCAAGCTATTTCCAACTTACGGCAACCCTAAAGCGGTGGCAAACCTCTTCTGATTAAATCGTGCCAAGATTTAATCATGGGGTTTTCTTGGCCAATTTCTTCAAAGGGGATTTGCCATTGCCATCCTCTGAGGCCGAGAGAGTGGGACTTGCTCAAGGTCACCCAGTGGGTTTACAAGGTCAAGTTAGGATTCTAACTCTGGTCTCTACAGTTGGAGTCCAATACTCAATACCACTACACAACCACCGGCTCTCACATAAAGAAGCACCTTTATGAACGATTTATTTTAGCACGAGCTTTATTGTTCTGTGCCTTCAAGTCTACTTACTCTGATGTAGAGTACAATGGGAGTTTCTTGACATGAATTAATCAGAAGAGGTTTGCCACTGCCTTACTCCAAGGCTGTGAGAGCATGACCTGTTCAAAGGCACCCAGCAGTTTCCATGGCTGAGCATAGATATGAACCCTGGTGTCCCAGAGTCGTAGCCCAGCATTCAAACCACTACACCACACTGGTGCTCTATCAAGGCACATTTATACATTTGAGGGCATGTGTACTTGCCCTCACATTTTCCTGACTATTGACAATGTCAGTCTCTCCATATAATGAGTAAGAAACATGCTAGAAGAAAGGGAAAACTGCAGGATGAAGTCTCATCCTATTCAATCTCTGCTTCATAAAACACAAGGAGAAAGTTTCATGAAGTCTTTATTAAAATTACAAGATTCCAGTTATCAGCTAAAGACCCCCCCTCCCCATCCCATAGCACCTGATGTCCCTACCATTTCACTAGGAGATAAGAACATTCCCTCCCAAAAAGTTCCCTGACCAGTTACCCTGTATATCACTGTGGCAAGCAAAGGGGATGGGAAGAAAAGCCCACACCCCAACATTTGTGGGTGGGTATGTAAACTTCAAACACTACAAAAGACCTGTTGATCATGTGGGAGAAATTGGGTAGCTGAGAGGCCTGTGGAGTAGAGTGAGAAAGCCAAGGCTTCCCCCAGCAGATGCTGAATGTGTGCTGTGCTAGGGGGATGGATCTCACCCCAAGACAAAACAATGTCCAACCCAAGGGGCCTCTTCTTGTGACTACGAAATACACAGAGAGCCCCTGAAGACAAATGAGGACAGAACAGAGACCATTCTCCATTGAGGTGTCGCAGACTGATTTCGCATGGTTGATGGGGTTCTTGGAAAGATGCTGGTGATATCTGGACCCTGGGCTGAGAGCCAGTCAAACACTTCCAATGTCCATAGTGCTCATCCAGGACATTTTTCATGCAGTTATGAAATTTCTACCAGGCACTCTAACCTTGTAAATTTTACACACATCCATGTGCGCCACAGATCACAGGCAATTCAGTTTAAGAAAACTGGACACGAAAGACTGTAGTCAGCCCATCATGGCACTTAGAAAGTGTGAGGCAGAGGGACACAACCCCTCTGCCAGTCCTCTGCCACCGGCCACAAGGTCCTTAGCGGATGTGCGCCATCTCTTCCAGAAAGGGAGTCTTCATGCAACCGGTGCAGAGCTGGTCCATCCAGAGAGGAGCTTCGTGCTGCAGTGGGGTACGTCTTGGGTAAAAGGTGTAGTTGAGGTCGTAGTTGAGCAAGCAGCTGAGCGAAGCCATGTAGACGTCCGAGAAGCGGCACAGGCGCCGTGAAAAATATGTGGGGTTGTGGCAGGTACGGAAGATGCTACCAAACTGAGGATTGAAGAGGTTCTTGGTGAGTGCCCTGAAGCAGGGAGTAGGGAGGAAGAGAAGGAAAGCGTCACCAGACAACATCTATAAAAATTAAGTTTAGAATCCAAGGAGTATTTTACCCCCAACAAGGCAATGTGTTTTCATGGAAGCTTCAGAATGCATCACTGTTGAATGCCAACCTCTCCCCACATAATTTAATCTTCCATTTAAAATCATGAAACAATGAGGAGGAAAGTTTCTAGTCCTCATGGATAAGCCTGATAAATTATGAATAACAATACACAGAGGAAACCCCAGCACTCACCCTTCTGACAGACTAAACACAGTAATACCTGGAATGGATCAAGAAAAAAAAATCGACTGTTTATGAAATATACATAAATGTGTGACTACACAATAACCAAAACAACTTATGAGTACCTCAAAAATGACCAGACATTTTTGTCTTTATGAATAAATTTATAATTTAAAAAAAATGACCAGGTATTGGTATCACAAATTGTTTTATTGTGTACATAGAGAGATCTTGTAGCACCATTGAGACTAATTGAAAGAAAGAAATTGGCAGCATGAGCTTTCATAGACTTCAGTCTACTTCCTCAGATGCATTTGAGGAAGTACAGTAGACAGAAGTCTACGAAAGCTCATGCTGCCAATTTCTTTCAGTTAGTCTCAATGGTGCTACAAGATCTCTCTACGGACTGATTCTACAGAGTAACATGGTTATATCTTTGTTTTATAGTGTAGTCTCACATTTATGCATACTTCATAAACTGTATTTTTTTACTATATATTTAGAGTATATTCCTTGATCCATTCTGGTGATTTTTGTGTTCAATTTGTCAGTAACACCAGAACTCTCAGAATCTAGACGAGCTTCTGAATAAGATTTCTAGGCACCATAATTTCTTATTCTGTCCCATTACAAGCAAAAGCACAACTGGTTGTTGTTGTTGTTGTTTTAAAGCAAAGGGAACACAAAAAGTGCTAGAAGTAAACATTGGCTTCCGCTCTCATGTGTAATAGCAATATTGTCAGGCAATTTGGCACAAGGTTTTCCAGACCAACCTGAAGAGCTATTCAATTGCACAATCCAGCCTATTGTTTTCTATAGACAAGGAAACTCAATCCTACCAAAGGAGACATGACCCTCAGCAGCAAAGCCTCC
Source organism: Sceloporus undulatus (assembly GCF_019175285.1). Lineage (NCBI taxonomy): Eukaryota > Metazoa > Chordata > Lepidosauria > Squamata > Phrynosomatidae > Sceloporus > Sceloporus undulatus. Next base: position 190,183,244 of record NC_056523.1, read on the forward strand.
CACTTGTAATTCTCTTATGGAATTATCAGTGCATGCAAGTGTACCCGTGTTGGATGTGCACGCAGAAGGGAAACTATTGCTCAAGGTACTCAACATGAAAGAACAGCTATCAGCACTGGGCGGAGAGGGGGGAGCTGAGGACCATTCAAGCTTTCCAATGCTCCCAAGAATTCTCTATCAATATTTAATTTGATTGCAGCACTCCTGCTAGACATCAGTGTCAGTCAAACTGGCACCCGCTCTGCTTTCAGCTATGATAGGCTTGTAAGTCTCCACAGCCAGCATTCTGGGATGTGTAGTCCCATTGCCTGGAGAGCACCAGGCTGCAAAAGGTTGCTCTAACTACTAAAAGGCAGTAAAAACAGAATTGTGTCTGCCAGATATTTACAAGGATGAGAAGGGCCCTATCAGCACCCAACAGATGTGAAGGCTATTCCATAGCAGATGGAAACAGCACCATTGTTATTGGTCATTTTTAGTTAACAATGGGCTCATTCATTCAGTTTTTGCTTGTACCAGTCAATGCATCATGCATGAAATATCTTCTACTTTGGGCAAGGACTGTAATAATTATTATAGTCAGAATACATATGTATTACTAGGACTACCATCTGATAAACTGATTGGGCCATGATTTCTTTAATCAATCAAATCTACCATAAGATTAAAACAGTAGTGGGTTTGATGGCCAAGCTGGAAATTGAACCCAGGTCTCTAGAGGTGTAGTCCAACACTCAAACCACTACACTGTGCTGGGTCTCATTCCATGGTTACTGGATTGCAACTCCCAGAACTTTATGCCCTTGGTTATACAGTGGTACCTCGGGTTACGAAATTAATTCGTTCCGCCGCCGCTTTCGTAACCCGAAAAGCCTTCGCAAGCCGAAAACCCATAGGCGCTAATGGGGAAAAGCCGCGATTTCGTGTGAAATAGCGCCGAAAAGCACCAAAAAATTTTTCGTAACCCCGAAAAAACGTTCGTAAGCCGGAACAGTTTTTTTGAATGGATTTTTTTCATAACCCGGAAATTTCGTAAGGCGGCGCATTCGTATCCCGGGGTACCACTGTACTGGCCAGGGTTAATGGGAGCTACATTTCCGCATCATCTCTGAGGGACCACACTTCCTGGAACCTTGATTTAAAACATATTTATTTATTTATTTATTTATTTAAATGTTTAATTCCCTCTTTACATCACAGTATCTCAGGACAGGATACAATAATTTAAAATGCAAAGAAATTACTTAAAACAATTAAAAGCACACTAAACGATTCATTAAGTGAAAACAAGACTGCTGCAAACCAGTATAAACAGTTAAAGACAATGTAAAAGCATGCACAGATGGAGCAGGCACCAATTAAACTTGCTGCCCCCTTCTCACAAACGCAGTCTCATGAATTATCTGTTATAGAAAGGAGGAGGTAAGGTACACAGATTCCCATTCTTGAGTTACTAACGTGCGAATATCAAAAATGCAATATGGTGTAGTGGTTTGTGCACTGAACTAGGACACAGGGACCCCAGAGTTTGAATCCTTATTCAGCCCCAGAGAAAGGCAAGGACAAACACCCTCTGAACAAATGTTGCAAAATCAAAAAAATCCTGTGATAGGACCACCTTTGGGTCACTATTAAGCAGCTCCAAGGCACACAGCAATATATGTCACTGGGGAGGAAACCTCTCTGACTCTTGCCTGTTAGAGCTTGAAAAAGTTGCTCTTTTGAATTACTACTCCCACAAGTTCACATAGCCACAGGTCATCCTATCTCAAATTCAAAAACAGCATTAAAGACCAACCTCTTCCAGCAGGCTTATCTAGATGATTTTTAAACTGTGAATTTTAAATGATGGATTTTAAATGTGGATTGTTTTAAAATGTATATATGTGTATATGAGCTACATGTTCTTGGTTGTTGTTCTTGCTGTGTGTCTCCAAGTCATTTCCGACTTATGGTGATCCTAAGGCGAACCTATCATAAGGTTTTCTTGGCAAGTTTCTTGAGAGGGGGTTTGTCATTGCCACCCTCTGAGGCTGAGATATTGTGACTTGCCCAAGGGCACCCACTGGACTTTTATGCCCCAGCAGGGATTTTAATCCTGGTCTCTAGAGTCATAGTCCAAGACTCAAACCACTACACCACACCGGCTCACATGCCACTATTAAAGGTAGCTATGCTGGCCACATTCTCACACTATATAGTGTCTGCAAGTATAAAGTGTGACATTAAGAATACATAAATGAGAATCAAGAGAAAGGAAGGACAGGAAGAGGTTACAAAATAGGCCAGACTTGCAATAAAAACTGAAAAGGACTTGCTAGCTTGCAGACCAAAATATGAATGCCATGGGTTGAAAGGAAAAGAACCACAAGTACACTTTTCAGTTCTCTTGCTTATGCTCTGTCCTTCGCACACTCAAACATATTTCACATCTGAAGGCAATTCTCATTTGCCAAAAGCAACCAACCAAGAAACTATTTGCAAACTTTTATTAGATGGTAAAGCTTAGGAGAGAGAAGGTATGTAGTATTGTTACCTGAGTTCCTGCCTCTCTTTCATCCAGTCCTGCAGCACCTGCTGGGATTCTGGATCTTGGAACATCTTTTGGAAAATGGAAACAAACCAGATGATTAGATATTGGTCATCCCAATCTATTTGCTAAAGGAAGCTGCTTTTCCATGTAAGGCTGATGTTCATAGCCTAGTGACTCAACTGGAACTCCATCATCTTTATATTAATAGGCCTTCATTGGGTGTGTGTCTGGGATATGCAGCCCACCTAATGCTATTTGGACTTCAGTTCCCATCAGTCCTAGGCAGAAGGGCTAATGGTGAGGAATACTGGCAACTGCAATTCACTAATATCAAGGTCATAAGTTCCCCATCCCTACTTGAAGTATCTTATAGTGGTGTCATTTTGAATGACCCTTTCTCATAGCTCTTAGGGATACTCTAAGCTGCAATGAATAGTTCTAGATCCTTCCTAATTCCATTCCCATCAATGAAATAGCCTCCACTGTTCTCTCTTTTCCTCACCTGCATGCGCTCCAACAACCCAGTCAAAGCTTGCAGCCACGTGAGCCCTTGTGAGTATTGCTCTGTATTGACCATTTTTGTCTCCATTTCCAATTCGGGAACTATGGCCCCTGTCCGCCAGCCATGCCGCAACATCAAGTCCTGTGGAGGAAAGGTGTAATGTAATTTTTGAGGGTGAAAAAACTTCACAGACCTCACATATACTACCATTCTAGGGCTGTGGGAACAATTTCCAGGTCTCATAATCCTCTGGATAAATAAAATAAATAAATGTTTTCAAACAAACAAAAAAAAACCCCAAGTTTAGGTGATCTCACCGCCAAGTCACTGTAGAGATGGTCGCCAAAGTAGAGAACTTTGGATCCACGCCATCCCGTAAGTCGGAGGAAATCAAAGAGATTGCCCTAACGGGAGGAGGGAGGTGAAAGAAATGAGAGAGAGTACATTAGAAGTAGACAAGAGAGTGTAATCTTTGTTTAAAAGACTTCTATGAACCTAGGAACAAAATGGCTACACACAAAGTAGTCAGTGTGCCATATCCATGGATTCAACCATCCATGGCTTGGAAATGTTTTAAATATATATAAATTCCAAAAAGCAAACTTTTATTTTGCCATTTTATATAAGGAACACCATCTTACTGTGCCACTGTATATAATGAGACTAGAGTATTCATGGATTTTGGTATCCACAGGGGGTCCTGGAACCAAACCCCAGTGGATCTCAAAGGCCCACTGTATATATTAATATAGAAAAGGGGAGATGGTTCCCTCACTCAGATCTCTCTCTAATGATATGGTGGAGGGGTAGTGCAAATGTCACCTCGAGAATTTGGAAAATATACCTCCAGGGGGTCTACTTCCTCTGTGCTGCTGCTCACTCATCTGCCTTCTGTGAGACAGAGAAACAAACCAGACTAGATGGAGACCTTATGTCCAGAGAGAGATAGGCAGAACACAAACACAAGAAGTCAGGTGATGGCTGCTTCTTTCATTGCCCATCTCTCAGCCACAGGGAGATGGAGACTGAGTACAGTGCGCCCTTCCCTAATGCGGGGGATCCGTTCCAGATCCTTCTGCTTAAGGGTAAACCAGTGTATGCTGAAGTCCCATAGTAAGTAATGGGGCTTGCGCCTGCAGCAACACAACTGTGCACACACGCCATGGGCGCCCCCCATTAGTTCTTCCAGTGCACGCAATGGACTCTTCTAGTGCAGCTTTCAGCGTATGCTGAAAGCCACGTATGGCATGCTCCCGTAAAACACGGGCGCACTTTATGTCCAGAGGCACTGATAGCTGGCATCTTTGTGGGATGTTGGCCCTGGCAGATGTTCAGTGACATAAAGCCTTGACCCTAGCTTGCAGTACACACACCCCTTACGATTCCACCCACAGAGCCCAACTCTCACAAGGGCCTCCATCCAACACAGCCTACATTCCCCCAGGTGTCTCTCCAAAACTGTCTCAAGAACACGAGATGGAAAAACAAAGAAGGTTCCCGAGCGCACCCTTTGCAGTGGTGTGTGGATTATTCAAAAGAAGAGACCATCAATGGCCAATCTGAATCTTCAACTTTCATTCTTATGGAATTACCACAGCCACAAAGCTTTTTATCCACTAAGGGCAGGGGTTAATAGAATCATATGAGTTGGAAGAGACCTCAGGGGCCATCCAATCCAACTCCCTATCATTCAGGAACACACAATCAAAGCACCCCTGACAGATGGTCATCCAGCCTCTGTTCAAAAATCTTCACAGAATATTATGCAGAACGGTTTGGTAAATGAACTTGAGTTTTCCAAAAGACAGATAATCCCACTGCCATGAAATTTGTCCTCCACAGTCTACTTCCTTACCTGCTTATACACCTGACCCTTCTCCAGCTTATTTATTTTGTCCCATTGCAGATCCCCATTGCTGTCTAGTCTCCGGAAAGGTCTGAGGAGAGAAGCCAATAAGACTACCAATAAGATGTCTTGTTTTCCTGGTGTTTAGAGAGGACAACAGGGGAGCCTCAGTCCCAGAATGTATGCATCCAAATCCACAAAACTGCACAATTCTCTCTCAACATGCCTCCCCCCTACTGACACAGACAACACATAATACCTGTGGAAAACATATATATGTAATAACTTCATGTTACTAGCTGTCTATGAGTTTTATGAAAACATTTGTGTGAATCATGTGGTCTTGAAATTAGAAGTATGGCATTTAAATAAGGAGTGGGCAACTTGTGATGCCCTAGATCTTAATGGATTGCAATTTCCATCAGCCAGAGCCAAAACAATTAATGTTAAAAGATCAGAAAAGTTGTCTTGCAATGACAACTGGAGACTCACAACTTGCTCCTCTCCAAATTAAACAAATTAACTACTGTGTAAAAATTAAGAAATCCTTCTTTAGAGGTCATGCATTGAGAAACATCAGCCAGGCACAAGGAGGAAGGAAGACAGAAGGGAAGTGAAAATAAAATATGCAGATGTCAGGAATTATTTAGACGCACTTCATCTTCATTTAAAAGAATTGCTACAAGTTATTCTGGTCCCAAAACCTGTCCTGGACTTATATATGAGGTTGACTTATAGTGAAGTATATATGTTATTCCCCCCAGTTCTACAGAAAACAAGACCCAAAACAGGGAGTTTCACATTGAGACCACACTCACTTGACACAATCATTGAAGAAGTGAGGCTTGTCTGCTTGGACGATGACTACGTCAAAGAAATCCCGCCAGTCTTTACCCACCATGTACCGCATCCCTTTATTGCTGGGAGGAAAGGGGAGAAAAAGGAAGAGGATGAGATTAGGGACAGAGGACAGTAGGGGGCACTATGCTACAGAAAACCTGGCTCACCTATATTCTAGAAGCTCTTGCAACACAATCTAAATTAGTAGCAGAAAGCTGTCATCTTGAAAAATGGACAGAACACAACAGGGGTTGTTGCAACCCATTCCTTTCTCCCACAGCTGATGTGGTGGAAATTCCTTTTTGAAATATAAAAACTATAGAAAGATGGAGTCACCTTTGTCAGCCAGAGAGATAGTTTTTAAATAAAGGCTTGGAGTTACTAGAGGAAAGGAATAGTGAGTGCATCTTGACCTAGATGGAAGCTGGCACCAGTAGAAAGACATAACATAAACTACTGAGATAAGGATACATAGTAGACATTCAGAAGCAAGGTTAGAAGGGAAAGCCACTGAATTCCTACAGGAGGGGGTAAATAGTGATGATGCAGTTTTAATGTATGCATGTATTTCTGTTCTGATTGTAAGAATTCTATATGTTTAAATTGTAATTAGCCAATCAGGTGTATTGAAGAAGCTCCTTTGTCTTGAATAATATAAAAAGAGCCATTTTGTCTTGTTCGGGGTTCTCAGCTTTTGGAACTTGAATTCCACTGAGTTCAATGTTTTCCTTTGTCGACAAATGGAAATAAACTTATGGATTTTCAATTATTAGGTCCTCTTGCTAATCCTTTTGCTCTGCTAATCCTAGAAATCTAAGTTTCCTGAAATTTCTGTTACACTGAGAATAAACACAAGAAGCATAATTTATCTCTCCAACCATCCTCAAGACTGTCCAGCTGGTAGCTATCAGTTTGCATACCCAAGAAAGTCAACAAAGTAATGAGACACTTTGATGCAAACCTAAAGCTCTAGTTGTTTTAAGGATGTTATGAAGCACAGAATATGAGCCCTGGAGATAGCTGAAATTCCTGAGATGTTAAGCTAGTTCTACATTCCAGAAAGGTAGCCAGCCTTGTTAAGTCTGCTTTAACTAAAAAGCAGAGCACCTTAGTATTTTTAACACAAACTGAGTTGGTGTGGCATAAAATTCTAAGAGTTCAGTGTTTGTTAGCTTTTACTTTCAGAAGTAACCTTCTAATCCTCAAGACTCCATATAAACAATTCAAAATCTGGCACAGAAACCCTAGAGTTTCCATATAGCTCCAGTCAGTGACACCACAGCAACATTTGAGCAGTCATTCAGAATCATAGAATCATAGAGTTGGAAGAGACCACTAGGGCCATCCAGTCCAACCCCCTGCCATGCAGGAAATCCAAATCAAAGCATCCCTGACAGATGGCCATCCAGCCTCTGTTTAAAGACCTCCAAGGAAGTCTTTGGTTCATGGAAGTCCACCAAAAGTCCAGAATTTGAGATATCCCTTCCATATCAAACTCACACAAAGCTGAAAGGGCTGTTGGTGATGAGAAAGAGCTTCTTGCCACTTTTGGCCAGGCGGTGCAGCACAGCATAGGTCTCATCCCCACGCAGAATATACTTCTCTGAAAGAGATGGCATAGGTGGGTGTTGCAAGTTTCTCTTATAACATAATGGCCAAACTTAACAAAATGCATACAAGTAGAAGGTAGCAGAAGAGTCAGCATGGAGTAGTGGTCTGAATGTTAGACTACGACTCTGGAGACCAGGGATGCATCTGCGCTGCAGAAATAACTCAATCTGACATCACTTTAACTGCCATGGCCCAATGCTATGGAATTCTGAAACTGTAGTTTGTTGTGGCACCAAAGCTCTATCACAGAGAAGGCTAAATGTTTCACAAAACCACAAATGCCAGAATTCCATGGCATTGAGCCATGGTAGTTAAAGTGTTGTCAAAACTGGATGATTTCTGTAGTATGGATGCAGCCCACGGTTCAGCCATGGAAACCCACTGGGCAACTTGGGCAAGTCACACACTCTCAGCCCCAGAAAAACCCGTGATAGGTTCCCCTTAGGATCACCATAAGATGGAAATGACTTGAAGGTACAAAACAACTGAAGGCAGCAGACAGAAGACACAAAGATCCCTACAGAATTGGAGAACTTTTATTAGGGGCAACCTTTATTAGGAAATCCATTTATTTGACATGCTCAAGCTTACTAATAGATTGCTCATAACAAGTATGTAGTTTGTTTGTTTTTAAACCCAACTCTTCTATTATACTCTGTCTTGGTCTCATTAGGGGATTTCCCATTCACTCTGAGGCTAAAAGAACAAGAAATAACTCAATGAGTGAAATTTAACGTTTGGAGGATTACTGGAAAGAGCCAGGGTGACTGTGTGGATTAAACAGTTAGTTTTGAATTCTTACAAGATCTAGCGTCAAATCTCCACTGACTCATGAAGCTCACAGAGTGACCTTGGGCCAGATGGTCATTAGCTGTACTACCTTACAGGACTGTTGTCCTAAGGATAGAGTGGGGAGGATGAGAACTATGTATGTTGCCCTGGGCTCCTTGGAGGAATGGCGCAGTTCACAGTGTTAACTAAAAATAAATCAATACTTTTATTTTCAGATCTAATTTGGGTTGCATGTATGCCTATTCCATAGGACTGTAGAAAAACATAGCACTGCACAGGGGCAATGAGCTTATAGTTGTAAACCACTTAGACACTGTTAGTTCAGTATGAAGCGGTATATAAATGAAGCTGTTTGTTTTGTGGGTTTTTTTTTAAACTTTAACTGTCCTCAGGATTGTGGCTTTTTATTATTATTTTTTTAGGTTTCTAGCCCTATAGCTGGGTGAAGATGTACCTCAAAGTATGTCATCAATACCAGCTCACTGCAGAAACAACAGATGTAACTGAATGAGATCTCAGTGGCTGAGGATTTTTCATCTTGGCTTCTCTTATGACTAGTAAAGCTGAAATTGTACATAAATGGGGTTTGGGAATATGCAAACATATACAGGATGCAGAATTCAGCTTTCTTGGTGCTGAACATATTTTGTCACAGGCACAGAGCTTACAGAGATTAAGAAGGCATTTCTCCATAGGTTTAATCTGGGTCTTTGCCTCCCTTATACTTCCTGGCATATTTTTTCTTCCTTATGCCATCTGCATGGTTATGCTAATATATTCCATACACAACAGCAGTCTTGGTGAGGAGCATTTCACTTGTGCCACTCTGGTCAGACCTCTGTGCTTGGCTCTGTAACATGGCTTGTGTATGGACACTCTCGCCTTGGACAATGGGTTAGGAATAAAATAACCTTTTCCACCTGTTGCTGCCAAGTTTGGAAAAGTTACCTTTAGGACTATAACTCCCAGAATCCTCCATTGACCATGCTGCTTGGAGAATTCTGGGAGTTATAGCCCTACTTCTGCAAGCTCTCCAGGTCCCTCTAGTCTAGCCCCATTGGCAGATGGGTACTCACCCAGATCCTGCATAATCCACTTGTACATAAAACCTTTGATATGAACATCCCGGATAGCATCCTGTTGAAGACATCAAAAATATTTTTAAAGGATATAAAAACAACTTTTCACACACTATCTATGCTGGAGTAACTTCTGCAAGAATGCATTTGCAACCCTTTACCTTCATGCTACCAAGGAAGTGTTCAGTAGGCTGAAAACAAAGACTAAAAGAGCTAGTGTAGTGTAGTGATTAAAGTGTTAGACAGGGAGCTGGAGAATTCAGGTTCAAGTCCTCACTTGCCATGAAACTCACTGGGTGACCCAGAGCCAATTACTCTCATCCTCTCTCACTTTGACCTCCTTCAGAAGGTTGTTGTGAGGATAAAGTGGGGAGGAGGAATGCTGTGTACACTACCTTGAGAAATGGGTAGGACATAAATGTAACTAATACATTAAGTAAAATAAAATAAAATAAAATAAAATAAAATAAAATAAAATAAAAGAACCTCTCTTGCTTTGCATTTTTCCAAAGACAGATTCTGGGCTAAAGAAGGCACTGACATTCATTCCACTCACCAGCAATTCATCCCAAAACTGAGTCCACAACATATAAGTTAGGAGGCAATGCTATTTCTTTATGCTTTGTCTCTCTCTTCCCCCAAAACCCCATTGCATGTCATCTACGTCTTTAATATACTCTGCTGGCAAACCAGAAATAGCACCAAGTTTGGAAAAGTTACCTTTAGGACTCAGATCAGATTGCAATTCCTGCTTTTAAAACAATAGACACAAGAAGGTCGTAATAACCCTTTCCCCATCCTGTTTTCCTGGTTACAGTCAGACTTATAATCTAGAGATGCTATTTGCCTCCTATTTATTTGAAACATTTCCATACCACTCTGCTCCACCATTCCTCCAAAGGTTCCCTAAGAAGATTCACAAATAAATTTTTAACTCACAAAACTATAAATACACACTAGTTATAAAATCTTAAGCAGCCAAATAATATCTGAATAAAACCAGCAACCGGGGAGGGGAGCGGGGGAGACAAAAAGTACTTTAAAAACAACGAAACTAAAAATCATTCTGCCCCATTTTTGTTATGTGGCACTTGTACTTTTTCCTACACAGTCAAATAATAATTTGCCAAGGGGGAACAGGAAGGTTTAAAAGGCCAAGGAGAGAATTTTTTTTTAAAAAAATAGCTTCTCAAGGTCCTAATCTGATCTGAGCAACCTCAAGGCTGTTTTCAATTTGTTTAAATGAAAATGTAGAATATTTCTGTCTAGTTGTCAGCATTATCTAACACACATGCTCCCCCACCTCCCTATTGTTGACATAAGATTACTTTCAGTGTTTTTCTTACTCATTTTTGGCTTAAACAAAATTGGTTCAGGCCAAACTAGCTTCCCAACATATATGTATAACAGCCAATGATGTGTATTTGTATGTCTTTTCCTCTTCTTGGCCTGCTGAAGAGCAGCACCAGAGCCTGGAAAAGTTACTTCTCCAAACTACCACTCCCAGAATCCCCCACAATTCCAATAATTGTAATCCCAAGAAGAATCTTTGTCAGGCTCTGAGCTGCACATAACCCAAATGAGAGAGTTTTCTTTTCCACATGCAATCACTTCCCACTCCCAAGTTAAATAATAACCCATGAATGTCCAGCAACCTTCAGAGGGTGTTATTTGCTTTGCCCTGGTCACAGACTTAGGGTCTTAGGGCTGGGGGAGCCAAGGAACAGAGAGAGTGTACGTGCAGCAGCAGCCGATGGAAATGGAGCCATGCTATTTATGAGGATGCCAATTCTGACCTCTTGCCCCAAACCAAGAAACAAGCAGACTCCAGAGAGGCTCGGAGTCCAAGAGGCAGCAGAGATGTTTTTCAAGTTTCTATGTATGTAACAAACCAAGGGACCAGCCTGCTCAAGATACAGGCGGAGGGAAGGGGAAGGGGCCTCCTGGTCAGTGTGTGTCTTGGAGCAGCTGGGCTCCAAGATAAGTCTCCCTGGCAGCTAAGTAGGCAGCCCTTCCCAAGCCGTCCTCAGCTCAGGACGGCATGTTCTGCTGCTGCCTTTGTGGCTGCCATCCTGCGTCACACCCTCCCACAGCCAAAAGTTCAAAAAGGAAGAGGGAGGAGAAGGCAGACATCAGCACATGGGCCCCAAAGGAACTCAACGACTCTATGGCTCAAAGAAGCCTCCTCAGTTTGCCTGCCCAGAACAAACAATACAGTGGGCCAACCACATTCACTGGTGTTAAGGGGCACAAGACCCCCGTAAAAGTGGGAAGACTTTCAAATATTAAAAGAAAAAACTACTTTTTTAATCTGAGATAACACCTCTCTAGGAATATCTAGGTCCTCTGGAGCAACTCTATAGAAAACATCGGCTGGAAGTTAACCACAGAATTGCACCGCAAGACCAACAAATGCCTAGGTAAGAGAAGAAAATCAACCAATTTTTTTAACCTGAGAGAATACCTCTCTAGAAATCTCTAGGTCCTCTGGCACACCTCTATGGTCACCATCTGCTGGACACTGGCTATAGAATTGTGCAGGAAGGCCTACAAATGCCTAGAGAAGTGTTCTTTCTAGGAATCTCTAGATCCTCCAGTGTGACGTCTGGTGGGAGTTGACCACAGAGCAGTGATGGTGAACCTTTTAGAGACTCAGAGGCAGTACAGACCAGCACTACACTTGACTGTGTAGTAGGGCTGCAGTAGGGCTGAGTGTTCACATGCTTAGAGTTCTACTGCCGCCTGAGGGCTGCCATCCTGGTCTGCGTCCATCCAGACGGCACATGCCATGACATCCCTTGTGCGCAGCACCCAAACAGTGACCCGCACAAGGAGGATAAGGCCGTGCTGCAGCCCGTATGGCACCCTTTCTAGGGCGCAAATAGGAGCTGCGTTTCACGGCTTCTATTTGCACCAAGTCAGAGGCGTGGCATGTGGCTGCAGCATCCCCAACCCAGCACTTCCAGGGGTGGCATAGAGCCGCCCCTGAATGAGTTGTCTATTCCGCCCCTCAGTATCCAACTCAATGGCACTGGATATCACCTGGTGCCAGGGGGGACTTCCGGGGGTGGGACCTCCTCAGAAACAGAGACCTCTGGAGATGGGACTTCCCAGGGGAAGTTAAAGACACAGGAGGGCGGGGAAGAGGAGAAATAGACACACACTTTCCTGTGCCTTTAGCTGCCCCCACATGCCCTCAGAGATGGCTTCGCATGCCAGAAATCTGCAAAAGTCAAAGCCACATATGTGGAAAGCCAATTGTAGAAAGGACATAGAGTCCCCCACAAAGGAACCATCTCTAGGTAGGCGTCAGGAGTATCACAAGCATGTCCCATTCACTGCTTCCTACCATAACTTGGAAGAAGAAATTCCTCCTTTCCTACTGTCAGCCAGCAATCACCACCCCTCTTGCTGGCCCCTAACCACACAGACACTTCCCCAAAATGACCAAGAACAAGAGGAGAAAGAATACGCATATATGGACACGCACACATACGCGCACTCATATACATGTGGAGACACCCATACACATACACTCGCATACCGTAACATCTTTGTAGAGATGGATTGGGTCGTAATCAATGTCGTTGCTGATGAAGAAGTCATTGGCTACAGCCAGGAGGGTCATTTCAGGCAGAGAAAAGATGTCCATAAATTGTTTTATAGCTGGGCCCTGAAAGGCAAGGGGGACAAAAAAAGGCAAAGAATTGGCAACATTGGATATTTTACTTATTAGAGCACCTGAAACTACTCTTGTCATTACCAGATCTAATCTGCACTGCAGAAATAATGCAGTTTGACACCGTTTTTAACTGCCATGACTCAATGTTATGGAATTCTGAGATTTGTAGTTTTGTGAGACATTAAGCCTTCTCTGTCAGAGTGCTCTGGTGTCACAACAAACTACAAATCCCAGAATTCCATTGCATTGAGCCATAGCAGTTAAAGCAGTGTCAAACTGCATTATTTCTGCAGTGCAGGTTAGACCACAGTTATTAAAATAACAGGATCTATAGAATTCCTCATTCGGCACAAATTTCTGAGCAAGATTCAACAGAAGTTAATTCAAACCAGCCCTCTTGACTTCCATTTATTTATACAGTATGCTGCATTTTTGTGGCATAAATCATTCTCAAAACAGCTTACAGCATAACAGCATAAATTTGCAAGAGGAATAAAAACATTTCCAAACAGTTTAAAAACACTTGCAACCCAAAATGTAAACTGTCATATAAATTGGCAAGACATTTCACCATGATAAAATACATTAGCATTAAGATGATCCGCTAATAATTCACATTAAGGCCTAGCAGAAGAGAAATGCCAGAATGAAAAGGGATGGGCTGGGGGAATCCAAACAGCATCCAAAATAATACAACTTATCCCAAAATAAATGCTATTGCATCTACAAACTCATGCACCAAAGCTCCCACCAGTTAACCTTCAAAACACATAATTAAATAAAAGCAACATGCAAGTTGACAATCTGTGTCTGAGACAAGGAATAGTTATAAGGGCAGCAGGCACAGAGATTATATTTATTGCAGAGCTTGGAAAAGTTATTTTTCAGTACTGTCAGAGGCCTTTTGGTTGACAAGTTGTAAACCAAACAAGTAAACGTTTCAAGCTCTGTATCTAGACCATAAAGGGCCCCCAAGATAATGGAAAAGCTGAAGCTATCTGAAATCTCTATCCTTTTCTCTCTGCCACCCCCTTTTAAGGGTGAAAGTGCATACAGTATTTGGCATTGTGTTTTTTCTTCTTTTGGTGAACATTAAATAGCAATAGTGAAGTCATATTAGGAATATAGTGCATTGGGAGAGAGGTTTAACTGTTTCCTCCCATGCAGTGAGAAAGATACAAACAGACTGGATTCATCACAATGGAGCTGAATGGGGAGGTTTTTAAACAAAACCAGTATGAGAGGAAACGGTTAAGCCTCAATCCTGATGTAGCTCCAAGTACATGATAGACTTTTGGGTCTTAGTACATCTGTTAGAGTTATTTTTTAATCAGTCACATGATCCAAAGTATGAATATAACATAACAAATAGTTTGGTTGCTGTGTCCTCACAAGATATCACATACACATTCTCATCTTGGTCTCCACAGATTTGAGGACTAGAAAACAACATCAACAGAACTGCAAGTTCTGTTCCAGTAATCATATTCCACATGCATATTGCAAGCATGGTGACTCACACTGAAAGACACACAGCTCAAATCTTTGTAACTCTTGGGATGAATAAGTCGATGAGGTAAAGTGTTGGGAAACAATATTTAAAGCAAAAGATAAACACATACATGTATTTTTGTCCAAGCAGCACACAATACACTGTGCTCGCTGAACACTGTGTACAAATTCCATTAATCCCCTTCCCAACTTTTAAGTCATAAATAGCAACCTGCCACTCATTACCATTCATTCGCAACAAGGGGATTTTCAGGGATGCTATCAGCCAAGGAGCAATGTTCGCTCACACAGTGTTCAAGCCACACTGACACTAAGCTTTGAAGATCAGTCCACCTCCTTCAGCTGTCTATATTGCTCACTGCTTCCTAAGCCACTTACCAGGCAGACGAACAAAAGACTTAGGCTGATTTCTAACCAAGTAAGCTCAGTAATCCATCCATCTACATCAGTACTGTCTGCTCTCACAGGTGACAACACTGCAGGCCATAACCTTTCCCATAACTTGCTACCCCAAACTGGAGATGATGAGTTCATGACTTTTGGCAAGCAAAGCCTGGGCTGCGTTTCCAGCTCACACAGCAGACACTTTTCACTAATCACAGTGCCTTGCACTAAAAATCCTGAGATCCTACTCTATCGGTTTGTCTACATGGGCCAATTAAACCACTACCACCCATCGTCAACACAAACTGTCTATATAATGCAGAGCCACATCCCTGATTATCTTCACAACGTGAAGTTCTGCATCAAATCCACCCTATCCCTGCCTTATTAAGGTTTTCAAAAACTGATCTTTTGTTCTGGCACTCCGTGGCACCACTCCCTTTGAGGTTGTTATGATGTGCCTTGAGATCAATGCTGGGTGCATCATTTTTATCTCAAAGGGAGTGACTTGAACCAGGGGTGGTGGCACTGGGTGGCACAGCAGAACACTGTGTAAGCTGCCTGGCATCACTACAGTGGGGAGTTATGGGGGGGGGTATCTAGGGCAGCTCCAGGGTATGAATACTTGGGGAACAAGGCCAGTGTACACATTCACTAAGACTGCATCTCATTCTTAGTCTCAATCTCTCACTCTCACTCTTCTCATCCTCCGCTCTCTCTCCCGCCCTTCCTCCTCCTCCTTCATCTTTCTCCTCCTCTTCTTTCTCTCTCAAACATATACACACTCACACACACTTTTGCATTGTGGGGTACTGACAACAAGAGGATTAACAGGCCCAAGACCAGTCTCACTCTGCTTCAGCACTGTGTGAGATGTTCCTGCAGCATGTTCAAAATCTCTAAATAAATTGCACTCTTCTGGCCAACAAAAGTACTTTGGAACAAGAGCACCTCATCCCTGTTCCAGCCCTTAAAGCTTGCTCTGTATTCTGCTCTTCTGTCACACTGGCGGGTTACAGACCACCCATTTGGGGCGGGCTGTACCCGCCCCTTTCCCTGGTGTATCGGGGCCTCAGCTGTTAGAACAGCAGCCGCTGAGTCCTCGATCCTCCGCTTTTCAGGCTGCGAGGAAGCGGCAAAAGGCCCCTTCCCCACAGCCTGGAAAGGGGTGTCCTTGGGGCTTCAAGCCCCAAGGACACCCCGTGGCGGCGGGGAGGAGGAGAAAGGGGCCGCTTGGCCCCTTTCTCCCTTGCTTCGCTGGGCGCAGCTGTCTGAAGGCTGCGCCCAACAACACAAAGCAGCACCGCAAACCAGGAAGGAGCTCTGAAACTGAGCTCCTTCCTGGTCCGCGCAAAGGGCTCACTAAGCGCCCTGGCGCGGACCGCCGACGTCACGTCCACACCGCCCCGTATAGAGGCGGCGCGGTCGTGACGTCGTCATGGCGGCCCCCATGTGGAAGGGGAGCCGCCATTTCGTACGGACTCAGTCCGTACTAGGGTTAGGGGGGTGCGGAAGCACCACACCTTCCTAACCCTAGTACGGACTGACTCCGTACTTTCATGGCGGTTTATAACCCGCCACTGTCTGCAGAAAGTCCAAGTCAACAAAATGCTCCACTCACACATGATGGAGAAACTACGTGAACCTGGAGGTCCAATTGATGGAGGAGGTACTACTGTAGGCATCCAAACTCTCAGGTTAAAACAATCCTGAGTGTTAATAGAAAATCCTTATTATTTGAGGAAACCCTGGTACATACCCTACAGCTATGCAGGTGGCTAAGTCAATAACAGCTGGAACCACACCTAGCACCTAATGTCAATTAAAAATTAAGGTCAGGCAACATCATGCTCGAGAGGTAACAAAAGAGACCTACCTTTCCATAGAAGCCACTCGCCTGGTGCA
This sequence comes from Sceloporus undulatus, assembly GCF_019175285.1. Taxonomy (NCBI): domain Eukaryota; kingdom Metazoa; phylum Chordata; class Lepidosauria; order Squamata; family Phrynosomatidae; genus Sceloporus; species Sceloporus undulatus. The sequence goes on from NC_056523.1 coordinate 190,199,930, forward strand.
GTGGGATGTGATGGGTACCATCGTACATCTCCAGCACTTCATCATCTGGGACAGGTTTCAAGCCCCTGAAGAAGATAAGAAGCAGGTAAAGAGTTTAGATCAAGAGATGGGAATGTCCAGCCTAAGCATCTCAATAAAATCCCACAAGGGCTAGAAACCAGCCCATCACTGCAGTAAAGCTACTGGGGGGGGGGGCACAGTGTAGTACACACAGCTGATATAAGTGCTACATGGTAGTGATGCTAATCATGATCAATACAAAACAGAGGCACCTCTTAACCAGAATTTGGAAAGTAGGAGAAAAGAGAAGCAGATGCCTAATTTTAATCCCTGCTCAACCCTGGATGACTTTGGGCAAGTCACATGCTCTCAGCCTCAAAGGAAGGCAAAGGCAAACCCCCAAAAAACAAATCTTGCCTAGAAAACCCCATTATAGGTTTGCCTTAGGGTCACCATAAGGCAGAAACGACTTGAAAGCACACAGCTATAACAATTTGTTGAAAGACAAGATTAAGTATGCACAGGATCCAAGATTTAGAAGGATTGCACAGGATTAGAGTTTAAGAAATATTTTCTTTTGCTATGTCTCCTGGAGAAACAGAAGATTAATGTTGGAAAACATGCTTCCCAACATTTATTCATTCCTTCTTTCTAACTCCCAGTTACCCTATACTGCATGATCCCAGCCATTTGGGATTCAAGACATGGGGCACTCACCTGTACACTGTGCCCAGCTGGATGTAGTGAAAAGCATCTATCTTCATGAGCAAACCCTAGAGAGGGGGGAAAGGAGGAGGAGGAGAGTTAGCACACCTGGACATTTCTATTCTGAAACCGGGTATAGTTCCAGGCCTCTGCAACACTTCATTTAATGTCAAACACTGACAACCATTATTGCGGTAAAGTAAGTTTTACTGGTGGGAAACGATGCAGCAGATGGAACAGAGCAGAGAAGCATTTTGGCCCTTTCACTGATGGGGCCCAGCATCCTTTCACAGCCATAGTAAAACCAGTCCCTAAACAACTAATTTTAGCCAAACTAACCCCCAATTCCTTAATGTTGACTTAATGGGGAGCTCTTGGGATGGTATGCACCCCTCTGTGATGAGCTTGATGAAAGATGGACTCCCAAGGGTTATTTACTGCAGAAGCAAACAAAGCAAAAAGGTGTAAGCCTGACTTATCTATCCCCATCCAATAACCATAAAAACTATGCAAGACAGTAAGAGAGGAAAATGCACTCCCACAGCCAATTCCTAGCCTTCATATCCTTTCCCAGCCCCAAACTGCTAACCAAGCTAATGCAAAAAGGATCAGTCACTCATACAAATGGGTGTATTCTATCCTTGGTGACCTATTAGCATTTGGACTCCAAAACCCATCTGCCTCCTGGCAAAGGACCAACGCACAAAAGGAATGCTAGAATATCTGTTTTCATGTACTCTTGACACTTTACACAAGTTAGGCAGTCTCTTATCTTCCATGTTTTGGACTATAATTCCCAGAATTCCTGTTCATTGGCCATGTGGGCTAATGGGAGTTGTAGTACAAAGCATTAAGAGGGCATCAGGTTGCCTATTCCTTCCCTTATCCCAATCTCACGTATTATTTCCAAAATCAAGGACAAAAATCATGCAGCTTTCCAGATGTTGTTTGACTGCAACTTCCACAATTCTTTTCAAATGGCTATGCTGGCAAGGACTGCTGGGGTTGGCAGTCCTACATCATCTGGAAGGCTGTATGATTCTCACCTATCATAAACATTTGTAGTCAGTTTATTCACACACACCTATATTGTTGTTTCATGTCATGCTGATGGCCACAATGAAAAAAAGGGAGAAAGAGGTCAACTCTTTTCCAAGCTTCCAAAAGGTCAATTTCTACCCAGCTGCCTGACGGTGATTCTTCTACATTAAAGCTGACCAGAAAAGTGGATATTTTCTAAGAGTAGAAAACTTTTCTAGCAGTCATATAAATTTAGTGAAGTCATAATGCTTTGTGAATATTCTCTTCGGATAGTAGTTTTGAATGTTGGACTATGACTCTATAGAGATCAGGGTTTGATTCCCCACTTAAGCATAAAAACTCACTGGGTGACTTTGTGCAAGTCACACTCTCTCAGCCTCAGTGGATGGAAATGGCAATCCCTCTCTGAAGAAACATGCTAAGTAAACCCTATGATAAGGTTTCCTTAGGGTCACCATAAGTCAAAAATAACTTGAAGACACACAACAACAATAGTCCTTATACAAGATCTGCTATGGAAGCCGAGACAACTTCCATACTGTATGTGGAGTGTGTGTGTGAGAGAGAAAGGCAACAACAGCAGCATCTCACTCTTCTGATGTTCTGGGCCCTCCCAGTGCCACCATTAAAACACTTAAATCACCTTGGCCTCTCACCTTGGCAATGTCATAGTGCAAACCCCGAATGGCAAAGTTGGGCCAATATTCATACTTCAAAATGCCCTTTGGATACTGATGGGAAGAAACAAAATAGACAATTAATATGGGAATCAAGCTAAACATATATGGTATTTTTGGAAGGATTTTGCAGTACAGGCATACTTTAAGTTAACATTTCAGATAAAGAAGCTCCTTTTACACCTGCCCAACTGCCCTTTTCCTCCTCATCCTGTTTATCTGGAAGCTTTTTAACAGCTTTGGCATTGGGAGGATGGCAAAGGAGGGCTAGAGAAACACAGATTTTCAGTGTCGGGTTGAACAGTGTGTCTACGGAATAAACAACGTAGTAAAGCTTAAGCTGGGAAAGAACAGGTTAATCCTGCATATATTTTAGAAGAAGCCTTTAGATACTTTCTAAAAGGTTCAAAATGTTGCTGCAAGGCTTATCTGACTTGGATGTTTCATTCCACATGGGCATATTATTTAATTTTGAATAAAAAGTTTGCTGAAACATGTTGAACTACTCATCTTTTTTGTGGAGTAGGCAACTACTCCTACGTTTTCCATGTTGTTTCTATCTCCAGTTTCAAATTTTCTGATAAATAATTAATGCCCAAGAACACATTTAAGTCATTAACTGAAATATACCTGTCATTGATTTTCTTTGATTAAATCAACACGGGAAAATTGCTTGGAGTTTTTTTGTGCATCCATATACAAGACCAGCTATGGCTCTTGGAGCACCCATGTCTCTTGTACATCTCTGTATTGTTTACATATAAAAATTGTCTCCTTTTTTAAAATCAAAAGGCACAGAGGTGAGAGGTGTTAAAATTGTTTTGTTTTAATACTGTAATAATTTAATTCTATTAGAATGCATCACTTTTGTAAGTTACTAATTGTACTGTTCTTTTAAATTAAAAGCCACTGTGAGTCCCACTTA